>NW_024037902.1:0-137677 GCF_016077235.1 Cyprinodon tularosa
TTTGAAGCTTGAAAACAAAAACATCTGCTCAAATCTACTTTATATTGTTAGTTTTCAGCTCTAGATGAGTGCCAGAAAATATCATGTCTGTATCATTAATGATGAGTGCCAGAAAAGATCATGTCTGTATCATTAATGGTTTGTCTGTTACAGCTACAGAGGCCAAAATGAGCTTTTCTCACTGTGAAAAAAGCGTTTTGGCCTCAACCTTCTGATTTGAAGCTTGGAACCAAAAACATCTGCTCAAATCTACTTTATATTGTTAGTTTTCAGCTCTAGATGATTGCCAGAAAAGATCATGGCTGTATCATTAATGGTTTGTCTGTTAAAGCTACAGAGGCCAAAATTAGCTTTTCTCACTGTGAAAAGAGTGTTTTGGCCTCAACCTTCTGATTTGAAGCTTGGAGCCAAAAACATCTGATCAAATCTACTTTATATTGTTAGTTTTCAGCTCTAGATGATTGCCAGAAAAGATCTTGGCAGTATCATTAATGGTTTGTCTGTTACACCTACAGAGCCCATATTGAGCTTCTCTCACTGTAAAAAGAGGGTTTTGGCCTCAACCTTCTTATTTGAAGCTTGGAACCAAAAACATCTGCTCAAATCTACTTTATATTGTTAGTTTTCAGCTCTAGATGATTGCCAGAAAAGATCATGGCTGTATCATTAATGGTTTGTCTGTTACACCTACAGAGGCCAAAATTAGCTTTTCTCACTGTGAAAAGAGCGTTTTGGCCTTAACCTTCTGATTTGAAGCTTGAAACCAAAAACATCTGCTCAAATCTACTTTATATTGTTAGTTTTCAGCTCTAGATGATTGCCAGAAAAGATCATGGCTGTATCATTAATGGTTTGTCTGTTAGAAATACAGAAGCCAAAAATGAGCTTTTCTCACTGTGAAAAGAGCGTTTTGGCCTCAACCTTCAGATTTGAAGCTTGGAACCAAAAACATCTGCTCAAATCTACTTTATATTGTTAGTTTTCAGCTCTAGATGATTGCCAGAAAACATCATGGCTGTATGATTAATGGTTTGTCTGTTACAGCTACAGAGGCCAAAATGAGCTTTTCCCACTGTGAAAAGAGCGTTTTGGCCTCAACTTCTGATTTGAAGCTTGGAACCAAAAACATCTGCTCAAATCTACTTTATATTGTTAGTTTTCAGCTCTATATGATTGCCAGAAAAGATCATGGCTGTATCATTAATGGTTTGTCTGTTACAGCTCCAGAGGCAAAAATGGCCTTATCTCACTGTGAAAAGAGCGTTTTGGCCTCAACTTCTGATTTGAAGCTTGGAACCAAAAACATCTGCTCAAATCTACTTTATATTGTTAGTTTTCAGCTCTAGATGATTGCCAGAAAAGATCATGGCTGTATCATTAATGGTTTGTCTGTTACAGCTAAAGAGGCCAAAATTAGCTTTTCTCACTGTGAAAAGAGCATTTTGGCCTCAACTTCTGATTTGAAGCTTGAAACCAAAAACATCTGCTCAAATCTACTTTATATTGTTAGTTTTCAGCTCTAGATGATTGCCAGAAAAGATCATGGCTGTATCATTAATGGTTTGTCTGTTATAGCTAAAGAGGCCATATTAAGCTTATCTCACTGTGAAAAGAGCGTTTTGGCCTCAACTGTTGGGAGTTGGAGAAAATCCCATCTTTTTCCAGCAGAGTCCGCCGTGGATCCTCTGAGGGAGCCTCCTGCACAGGTGCAGCTCATCAAGACCATCACTAGATCCACTACATAAGCTGCCTTCAGACCTTGCCTCAACGCCGCAGTGTTGTTCCAGTTGGTCAGCGCTAAAGCCTTGCTCCTTGTGTATCTCCATGACTTTGAATCCAGATTGGATTTTAACTTCTCTCTCTGTGTTCTCAGGAAACCCGAGTCTCCTCTGTGAAAGCTCTAGGAGAGCTAACCTGCCGAGCCGACCCTCTGAGCCAAACCCTGAAGACTTTCTGAGAATCCCCAAGCAGCTCAGGACTAGAGCTGGAAAAACCAAACCAAGGTCTGTTCGAGCTAGACGTGAGACGCTGAAGCAGCTACGGACTCTGCTGATAAACTCTTCTCCAGAACCAACAGAAACTCCCCCAAGGAGAATAACTCAAGAACCCTCAAGGTACTATCTGAGCTCACTTGAAAACCAAACCCTGCCAGCAGTTCATAACCGCTCTGTCTCTCACGCAGACTCCAGTGAAACCAGGACCCAGGCCCGAACCAGATTCCAGTACATTCTGTGTTCGTGCTTTAATAAACTGTTAAACTTTTATCCTCGTGTCCGCCTTGTGGTGTTCTGCATAACTGGGTCTCCATTTGAGAACCCATCATGACAGAACACTGCGGCCAAACTCAAGGCCCAGCAGAACATCTCCGTCAACTACTAGAGGAGCGGGATGCCCAAATCCACAGACAGGTTCAAACTCTGAGTGAGTTAAATTCTCAAATTGATTTCCAGGATCATCTTGTCCGTAATTTCTCTAGTAGATTGAACAATGCTAACGCTACCCCTTCTCCACAACCATTTCCGGGTCCTGTTCCTCCTCCGAGGTCACCAGCAGTGACGTCATCAGAGTTCCGCCCCAGTCTACCAGAAAAGTTCTCTGGCAAAATGAAAGATTGCAGGGGATTTTTATTTCAATGTCGTTTGATTTTTATGAACTCCCCTGGTTGTTTTCCCACGGACCACAAGAAGATAACATTTATTCTTTCTCAGTTAACAGGAAGAGCCTTGGAATGGGCTCAGGCCAGATTTGCATCCGACAACAGTTTAAACTGCTATTTTTCAGACTTCATCTCAGAATTTAACCAGGTATTCAATCAGGAAACTGACCAAACTATTGATTCCAGAGCTCTTTTCAGCCTCAAACAGGGAAATTCATCGGTGGCAGATTTTTCGATTAACTTCCGGGTTAAGGCGGCAGCTTCCGGATGGAACCAAAGCGCCTTAAAAGGAGCCTTCTTCATGGCATTAAATGAACAGATTAAAGATGAACTAGCAACCCTCGACGAACCTGCTTCCCTCGAGGATTTAATTCGCCTCTCCATTAGACTTGATAATAGGATTCGAGCCAGAAACAGTTCTAAGAAGCAGAGTAATTTCTCTCCTGCCCCTCTTAACGTGACTGTGTGTTCTCCTTCTACAGAGCAGATGCCCACTCAGAGATCTAAGCCCCAGTCTCTTCCATTGCCTGTTCAGGCCTCTCATTCGGGAGAAGGGAACTCCGAACCCATGCAGGTGGGACACACTAGGCTCACTCCTGAGGAGAGACAGAGGCGATTCCTAAGTAAACTATGTAT
The DNA here is from genome assembly GCF_016077235.1 of Cyprinodon tularosa. Classification (NCBI taxonomy): domain Eukaryota; kingdom Metazoa; phylum Chordata; class Actinopteri; order Cyprinodontiformes; family Cyprinodontidae; genus Cyprinodon; species Cyprinodon tularosa. Next base: position 3,293 of record NW_024037902.1, read on the forward strand.
CTACTGCGGCGAGAGTGGACATTTTATCGCCTCCTGCCCGGCAAGATCAAAAGCCGGGGCCCGCCAGTGGATCTGAGGAGTCTGGCGGGCCAAATTAAAAAACAAAATCTCCTCGTTTGTTGCTTCCAGCCACCCTCTTCTGTGATAACCAGAGTCTCTCTTTTTCCGCCTTCATCGACTCAGGCTGTGAGTGTAACTTAATAGACTCTAACCTCGTCCAGCAACTTCACATAAAGACCGTTCCCCTCTCTCAGCCTCTCTGTGTGTCAGCCATCGACGGAAAAAGACTCCACTGTGTTACCCACCAAACCCAGCCCCTCGAGCTACTTCTATCAGGTAACCACCGAGAGACAATAACCTTCTTTGTTTTTCCCTCTGCATGTTCCCCGCTGGTCCTCGGTTTTGAGTGGTTGGAGAAGCATAACCCTCACATTAACTGGACTAAACGTCTCCTGGAATCATGGTCCACTACGTGCCACGAAACATGCCTTCGTTCTGCTGCCCCTATGGTGGGGCCTCCTAGTGGTGGGGGGGAGATGGACTCTCCTGACCTTTCTTCAGTTACCTCTGAGTACCATGACTTAGCCCCTGTCTTCAGTAAGGTCAGTGCCACGTCCCTACCTCCACACAGACCATACGATTGCGCCATTGAACTTTTACCTGGTGCTCCTCTTCCAAGCAGCAGACTGTATAACATTTCCAAGCCTGAAAGAGAAACTATGGAGAAATACATCAACGAATCATTAGCTGTTGGAATTATTCGTCCTTCATCCTCTCCGTTGAGTGCAGGTTTCTTCTTCGTGGGCAAGAAGGATGGTTCCCTAAGGCCATGCATTGATTATCGGGGTTTGAACCAGATCACAATTAAAAATAAATACCCATTGCCTCTTCTTGCTTCTGCTTTTGAACCTGTACAGGGTGCTACAGTGTTTACTAAGTTGGACTTAAGAAACGCCTATCATCTTCTGAGGATACGAGAGGGCGATGAATGGAAGACTGCCTTTAAGACTCCTTTGGGCCAATTCGAATATCTGGTAATGCCCTTTGGTTTAACCAACGCTCCTGCCTGTTTCCAGGCCCTAGTAAACGATGTTCTCAGAGATTTCCTCAACGTGTTTGTTTTTGTGTACATTGATGACATTCTCATTTATTCCAAGGACCTCAATGAACACAAGAGACATGTTCGCCTTGTCTTACAGAGACTACTGGAGAATAAGCTGTTCGTGAAAGCCGAGAAGTGCGAATTCCATCAACCGTCAGTCACCTTTTTGGGGTTTGTGCTCGAGGGCGGTCAGGTAAAACCTTCTGAGGATAAGATCAAAGCTGTTTTAGACTGGCCAGTCCCTGAAAACCGAAAACAGCTACAGAGGTTTCTAGGATTCGCTAACTTCTATCGACGATTCATAAGAAACTACAGTCAAACCGCCCTTCCATTAACCTCTCTTACTTCCATCAAACGAACCTTTCAGTGGACCCCCGAGGCTCAAGCAGCATTTGAAAGACTAAAATCCTTGTTTTCCAGAGCTCCTGTTCTTATTCAACCTGATCCAGCTAAACAGTTCATCCTAGAGGTGGATGCTTCTGACTCCAGAGTTGGAGCGGTTCTCTCCCAAAGGCTCGATTCTGATCAAAAGATACACCCCTGTGCTTTCTTCTCCCGTAGGCTTTCCTCAGCTGAACAGAACTATGACGTGGGCGACCGTGAGCTCCTGGCTATTAAGCTGGCGTTGGAGGAATGGAGGCATTGGCTGGAGGGAGCTGAGCATCCAGTTCTCGTGTGGACAGACCACAAGAATCTGGCTCACATCCAGTCAACTAAACAGGCAAATCCTCGCCAATCCAGGTGGTCAATCTTCTTCTCACGTTTCAATCTTATCATTTCCTACAGACCCGGATCCAAGAACGTGAAGCCCGATTCTCTCTCTCGTCTCTACTCCGTCGATCATCCTGAGACACCTGAACCCATCCTCCCAGCTTCATGTACCATAGGAGTGGTCAACTGGGAGATATCGGACCTCATCAACTCTGCCCTAGCCACTGAACCAGACCCAGGTACCGGTCCGCCTAACCGCACATATGTCCCATCTTCAGTCAGGTCCCGTCTCATCCAGTGGATGCACGCCGCCAAATTCACCGCTCGTCCAGGAGTGAGTAGGACTATAGCTCTCATCTCCAGGCGCTTCTGGTGGCCCAAACTCCACAGAGACGTTAAGGAGTATGTGTTGGCTTGCCCCACCTGTGCCCGCAACAAAGCCTCACACCAACCTCCTTCTGGCCTGCTTCAACCACTTCCTGTTCCCTCGCGTCCATGGTCTCATATAGCTTTAGATTTTGTCACCGGCCTCCCTGTCTCCCGAGGTATGTCCACTATTTTAACCATTGTTGATCGTTTCTCGAAGTCCTGCCATCTGGTTCCCCTCAGGAAACTTCCCACGGCCTTCCAGACAGCCCAGCTGTTAATAAAACATGTTTTCCGGCTTCATGGCATTCCCCAGGAGATCCTATCGGACAGAGGTCCACAATTCATCTCGCAGGTATGGAAGGCTTTCTGTTCTGCTCTCGGCTGCAAACCATCTCTCACTTCAGGTTACCATCCTCAATCAAACGGCCAGACAGAACGCATGAACCAGCAACTGGAATCCACCCTCCGCTGTCTCACTTCCAACAACCCCGTGGATTGGAGTCAATACCTCCCGTGGATAGAATATGCCCACAACTCTCTCCGTTCTGCATCCACTGGTCAGTCCCCGTTCCAGGTCAGTCTCGGATACCAACCACCTCTTTTCCCTGCAGATGAGAGAGAGATATCGGTGCTGTCCGTAAATCATCACATCCGTCGCTGCCAGAGGATTTGGAGGGAGACAATCGCCACACTCAACCAGTCAACCGAGTCAGTCAAGCGTTTCGCTGACGCTAAGAGACGCCCCGCCCCTGAGTATTCTGTGGGCCAAGAAGTTTGGCTCTCCACTCGAGACATCCCCCTCAAGGGGATGTCTCGAAAACTCTCCCCGAGATTCATTGGGCCTTTCAAGGTTTCTCGCATCATCAACCCCTCCTCTGTCCGTCTGCAACTTCCCCAGTCCCTCCGTATCCATCCCACTTTCCATGTTTCCCAGATCAAACCTGTTTCCTCGAGCCCCCTGTGCCCACCGTCCGACTCCCCACCACCCACCCTGGAGGTCGATGGCCATCTGGCCTTCACGGTGCGCCGCATCGTGGACTCCCGTCGACGAGGTCGCGGATGGCAGTACCTCGTCGACTGGGAGGGCTACGGACCTGAAGATCGTCAGTGGGTCCCAGGCTCGTACATCCTCGACCCTGCACTCATAGAGGAGTACGAGCGTTCCCGTCCATCCACTTCCTCCGGACCGCCAAGGGGCGGTCGTTGAGGGGGGGGTACTGTTGGGAGCTGGAGAAAATCCCATCTTTCTCCAGCAGAGTCCGCCGTGGATCCTCTGAGGGAGCCTCCTGCACAGGTGCAGCTCATCAAGACCATCAGAGGATCCACTACATAAGCTGCCTTCAGACCTTGCCTCAACGCCGCAGTGTTGTTCCAGTTGGTCAGCGCTAAAGCCTTGCTCCTTGTGTATCTCCATGACTTTGAATCCAGATTGGATTTTAACTTCTCTCTCTGTGTTCTCAGGAAACCCGAGTCTCCTCTGTGAAAGCTCTAGGAGAGCTAACCTGCCGAGCCGACCCTCTGAGCCAAACCCTGAAGACTTTCTGAGAATCCCCAAGCAGCTCAGGACTAGAGCTGGAAAAACCAAACCAAGGTCTGTTCGAGCTAGACGTGAGACGCTGAAGCAGCTACGGACTCTGCTGATAAACTCTTCTCCAGAACCAACAGAAACTCCCCCAAGGAGAATAACTCAAGAACCCTCAAGGTACTATCTGAGCTCACTTGAAAACCAAACCCTGCCAGCAGTTCATAACCGCTCTGTCTCTCACGCAGACTCCAGTGAAACCAGGACCCAGGCCCGAACCAGATTCCAGTACATTCTGTGTTCGTGCTTTAATAAACTGTTAAACTTTTATCCTCGTGTCCGCCTTGTGGTGTTCTGCATAACTGGGTCTCCATTTGAGAACCCATCATGACATCAACCTTCTGATTTGAAGCTTGGAACCAAAAACATCTGCTCGAATCTACTTTATATTTTTAGTTTTCAGCTCTAGGTGATTGCCAGAAAAGATCATGGCTGTATCATTAATGGTTTGTCTGTTACAGCTACAGAGGCCAAAATGAGCTTTTCTCACTGTGAAAAGAGCGTTTTGGCCTTAACCTTCTGATTTGAAGCTTGAAACCAAAAACATCTGCTCAAATCTACTTTATATTTTTAGTTTTCAGCTCTAGGTGATTGCCAGAAAAGATCCTGGCTGTATAATTAATGGTTTGTCTGTTACAGCTACAGAGGCCAAAATGAGCTTTTCTCACTGTGAAAAGAGCGTTTTGGCCTTAACCTTCTGATTTGAAGCTTGAAACCAAAAACATCTGCTCAAATCTACTTTATATTGTTAGTTTTCAGCTCTAGGTGATTGCCAGAAAAGATCATGGCTGTATCATTAATGGTTTGTCTGTTACAGCTACAGAGGCCAAAATGAGCTTTTCTCACTGTGAAAAGAGCGTTTTGGCCTTAACCTTCTGATTTGAAGCTTGAAACCAAAAACATCTGCTCAAATCTACTTTATATTTTTAGTTTTCAGCTCTAGGTGATTGCCAGAAAAGATCCTGGCTGTATAATTAATGGTTTGTCTGTTACAGCTACAGAGGCCAAAATGAGCTTTTCTCACTGTGAAAAGAGCGTTTTGGCCTTAACCTTCTGATTTGAAGCTTGAAACCAAAAACATCTGCTCAAATCTACTTTATATTGTTAGTTTTCAGCTCTAGGTGATTGCCAGAAAAGATCATGGCTGTATCATTAATGGTTTGTCTGTTACAGCTACAGAGGCCAAAATGAGCTTTTCTCACTGTGAAAAGAGCGTTTTGGCCTTAACCTTCTGATTTGAAGCTTGAAACCAAAAACATCTGCTCAAATCTACTTTATATTGTTAGTTTTCAGCTCTAGATGATTGCCAGAAAAGATCATGGCTGTATCATTAATGGTTTGTCTGTTATAGCTAAAGAGGCCATATTAAGCTTATCTCACTGTGAAAAGAGCGTTTTGGCCTCAACCTTCTGATTTGAAGCTTGGAACCAAAAACATCTGCTCGAATCTACTTTATATTGTTAGTTTTCAGCTCTAGGTGATTGCCAGAAAAGATCATGTCTGTATCATTAATGGTTTGTCTGTTACAGCTACAGAGGCCAAAATGAGCTTTTCTCACTGTGAAAAGAGCGTTTTGGCCCCAACCTTCCGATTTGAAGCTTGGAACCAAAAACATCTGCTCAAATCTACTTTAAATTGTTAGTTTTCAGCTCTAGATGAGTGCCAGAAAAGATCATGTCTGTATCATTAATGGTTTGTCTGTTACAGCTACAGAGGCCAAAATGAGCTTTTCTCACTGTGAAAAGAGCGTTTTGGCCTCAACTTCTGATTTGAAGTTTGGAACCAAAAACATCTGCTCAAATCTACTTTATCACTGCATGAAAAGTGAGATTTTCGTCCCCGTAAACCCCCGTAAACTCCCGCAGATCTGCCTGATTTTCGTCAGTTTCCGACAATTTGCAACCCGTGCTTGTCCGCTTTTTTCATGCCACAAATTGTCGGAAACGTACCGTGACGTATGTGGAGAGCGATCAGCTGTACTAATGGCCCTAATTAGCATATGAATGCAGCAAACCGGCGCGGCTGGCCAGGTCTGGCTTGAATAACCTTCTCAGTATTGGCTGAAACCACTATTCTCAAACAAATGAAATCGCTCGTGATTGGCAGCAAAACCACACGTGGCCACGCCAGGCTTTAATTTTCTTACTGAGTATTGGACGGAACCACTTCTTTTTAAACAAGTAAAGTCGCTCGTGATTGGTTGGCATATATATATATTTACATATATATATTTATTCATATATATATATTTATTCATTCATATATATATATATATATATATATATATATATATATTCATATATTTATTCATTCATATATTTATTCATTCATATGCTGTGTATTTATGTTATCCTACACTACTACACATTTATTATGCTACCATCAAGGACATGAATGAATTTATACAGGAAATGAAGATTTGCCAGGAAGCTGTTTATGCAAAGAAAGAGCTTTATTAAAACACACAGAACTATATACAACGCGCATCCAAACACATGCGTATCTAAAAATTACAACTCCGTGAACGGTCCGTTTGCTTCCTCGGGGTTGGAGGTAACTGGCAGCATTCCCTCCGAGGCAGGTCCGATGTGCAGACGCATACTGTGCGTGGCCCTGTACTTCGGCATCGCTTCTAACCGGGACTGCAGCTTAACACAGAGTTCAGTGAGATCCGGCCTACGAAATGGCGGCGACAGTACAATCCATCCAGAGACACCGCCGACGACGCCATCTTCTTCGTCGGACATGAGGTCGACGGTGGCGGACTTACAGAGTTCCACTTCCTCATCTGCCAGCACACTCTGCCTCGCCTTCAGCAGCTGAAAAAAAAAAACATGAATCAGCGCACTGCATATGGACACAACACATCTATCAATGCACCTGAAAAATAGTCACCAAATAAAGTCTTACCCTCTTTCTTCTGGCCCGACTCCGAGCAGATAGCCTGGCAGCCTCCGCACGCAGCGTGCTGGCTAGCAGCGTGTATCTGAAGCTCCTGCATACCGTCTCATAATACGTCTTACAGGCAGCTGGAAAACAATTAAATGAGAGTGGTATGAATAAAAAAAAAAAAAAAATCAAACGCAAGTCACAGTAACAAGGAAGGAGAAAACATTAAAACAAGTCACTTACACACAATGTCGTCTTTATCAACATCGTGCAAATCCGAGCAAATAGGAGGTCACCGCCTCATTGTGAGGCGACTGTAGTCTGTGAAAAAAAAAAAAAAAGTACAGCTATGGTCGGTATCCATCCGTATCCATGTCCTTTTACCGCAGAATGAAAGCATATTCTTTAAACCTTACCCCTGCTCCGGTTCATAGCGCCTGCAATTAGTCTCCGAGTTGTTAAGACGGCATAATGCTTCCTGTGAATCACAAAAAATACACTTTAATAAAGCTTTAGGCTAGGCTGCTTTTAGCTTACCTAGCTAGGCTAGGTTGTCTTTAGCTTGCCTAGCTAAGCTAGGCTGCTTTTAGCATAGCTACCAGTAATCGAACATATATTTACCGCTAGCGTGGCGTTGTGCACCCGTCTTCTCTTCCTCGAGTTCGTATATCCCGCAAAGTTGCTCGACTGCAGATAGGGTGGCCAGATGTCCGGCTTTAGGGCGGACAGTCCGGATTTTCATTGCACTGTCCGGCGTCCGGCGCTGCACCCAGCCGGACGTGTATTTGTCCTCCTTTACCCCCAGATTCCACATACTCCGTCAGCGCTCCGCCCCGCTCACGTACGGAGTACTTGTCTGTTCTGTAAATCACATCCTCCGCTCGTCACCGCCCACGTACGTCTTCTCCGTCCTTCACCGTCAAAATACGGAGCTGAGCTATTTTTTGCTCCCCTCCGGTCCGTCCAGATCAAGACCCGCTATTGCAATCGCAACCAACAGAAAAAAGAATGTAGAGAAGACCCGGTTTGTCAAATTAAATTATAGTAAAAACAGATCGGTATCTAGAAATTAGAGCATAGTTTGTATATATTCCCAAAAACTAAGAGCAATTAATTAAATAATTGGATGCAGACTATTGGTGCTTCAACAGACCAGGAAGAAGTTGTGAGATTCTAGAGTGAATCTCACAACTTTAAAAGAAAATTCTTATTGCAGGAATGGATGATGAGATGATGAGTTTGGAAGCAGAGAATAAACAGAGTTCATACAAACTATGTATGATCCTAGCTATCCCTGTTACAAAAATCCACAACAGAAAGAAAATATTTGGGCAGAAACATCTGCTGGATGATGATGGGGATTTTTTTAATATGTCAGATTAAATTAAGCGTTCACAGGTTTTATACAGGAATGAGGAACTCTAATTTAATGCTCTTTTAATGCTATTAGAAATAATTTTAATGCCATCAACAAGTATCATGTACACAAGTTATTAGTTTACATGAAATAAGGAGCTGTAAGCACAGTTCCATGACTCAAGTTTATATATATATATATATATATATATATATATATATATATATATATATATATATATATATATATATATAGATATATAGATAGATAGATATGGATAGATAGAGAACATGGTGAAATCATCTTTACTCTCGACAGGCTGCAGCCATGTCATGAATTCCTCTTTTCCAGCCACTTTTTGCAGTTTGCATTGTCCTATTCTCTAGCTCTTTCTCGAGCTTCTTTTCCAAACAACTGCTTTATGATCAATTGCAGCAGTTCTGCGCAAATTAATTGTGTTAAAAAATTGTCACTTTTTAAACACCACAATGTATTAAATAAATACAAATGCTGGGAACCAATTCTTTTTTACATTTCTTTAATATTTTGTTCTATTCAGCTACACAAGCATCCTCTTTAAACTACTAAGAATTGTGCTATAAATGTGACTTTACCCGATTCTTATGTACACCTTAGTAATTTATTGATATGCCACACAATGTCCTCCTTTTTGGTGCTATAGAAATGGCCACCCTAACTGCAGAGCCGCCATCTTGTCCTCTATGGACTACAACCTGGAGTGCATCGAATTCTCCAGCTGAGTGAGGCGCTCATTCATGTCGGCAGTATGTTGGGCAAGCTGACGAGACAGTCCGCTGATAGCAATCAGCAGTTTCTTCTCGTCAGTCTGCGGGCTGGCCGAAAGTTGTGGACTAAGAGCAGTTGGAGGCGAGTTGAACGCGACACGTCGTGCAGCCATTGTTCACGTAACAACAAAATACAAACACGGTAACTGGAGATGAAGCTCTTCTGAGTATAGTAACACAAACATGTCTGCTAATATGCTGGTCTCGCGAGAAGTCGTAGTGCACAACAGCTCACACGTGATTGGACGATGGGGCCGAAGGCTCATCAGGCTCCTCCAATCACATACGACGTCATTGTTATACGGAAGGACTCGCGAGAAGAGCTCGCGTCGCTCCATTCTGGAAGGTGGCGGTAATGCACCTATAAATTGTTTGCAATTGCAATTGTTTGTCTCCATAAGATTGAATTTGAGCAGGTGGACATTAGAGATAATAAATGCAACAACAAGTTTTTGAATCAATATTCTATAAATAATATGTACCCAGGAAGAACAAAAAGCACAGCTCTCTTACAAAATTTTAAGAAATCTATGATAGTCAAAATTAGGACAAATTATTTGAAATTCCCAATTCCTCCTAAATATAAAGAATTACAATTTAAAATAATAAATAACATATATCCTTCAAATGAGTTTTGAAGAGAGAGATTTAAGTTAAATGTTGAGAATTGTGGCTTTTGTACAACTCAATTGGAAACAACTAAACATCTTTTTTATGAATGTAAAGAAGTATTAAACTTATGGGATCAACTTCGAACCTTTCTGTCTTCTAAAACAATAAATTTAGATTTTATTTCCTGGCAAAACATTCAATTCGGTTTATCCATTAAAGAAAAAAAATTTGGAATTTTTAATCAATATTCTAATAATTGTAACAAAGTATTATATCCATAAATGTCGCTATGCAAAATGCTCCCTCTCAATCTCTGCTCTCAAAAATGAACTTTCCCTTTTCAAAAGATGTCTGAGAAAGATGCAGAATTTAAATGCAATTAAATTGTTTGAGTTAATTGAAGAATTTCAGTTGGTAGTCCCCACTGATTAATTTACTTTAACTACTATTATTATTTTATTTATTTATTTTATTTTATTTTATACTTTGTTCCAGCCTGTGCATTTAATTTTTTTTTTCAAAAGCAGGAGTTGTGATATTTCTTCTTGTATTGAAATATTTGTTATTGACTTGTTATTTGAGATTGTTATTGTTTTCTTATATATTCAATAACAAAAAAAAAAAAAAAGTGGAAATCTAAAAAAAAAAATTAACCATTACAGCCAACTGATTCTGATTAAAACTAATTTTTGAAGTAAATTATTTTGTGTATTTTTTTTACATAACATTTGCATACACAGTAATCTAGCGTACTTTAATTAAATAAATCAATTCAAGCTAAAATGTAAGAGTCTATAATTAGGCTATACTGAGCCTGATCTATTTGGGGGATATTTATTGCCACACTTTGGGCCACTTAAAACCAATTTAGCATGCTGACCTATGACCTTATGACCACAGTGTACCAATCTTCTGATGGCTACTTCCAACAGGATAATGCGCCATGTTATAAAGTGAATCATCTCAGAATCATTTCTTGAAACTTTTCCACTTAAGTAATTGTGAATTGAGCATATTGACAGACAACATTTTATTTTTTATCTTAAATGCAAATTTAAAAAAAAATAATTACTGCTCTAAATGTATTGCTCTGTCAGCTAAAGATCTGTTTTGGTCTCTATACTTTAATTAAATAAATCAATTCAAGCTAAAATGTAAGAGGCTATACCTGATCTCTTTGTATCAGAGATTTTCTTACCCAGGGTTGCAGGGGGGGGTAAAACCCCCCCTGCAACCCTGGTTTGCATTTGCATAGCTCACAGCATGTTCATTTACATGTTAAAGCCTCCCCTAGAATTCCATGGGGGGGAGGCATGGGGGGAACACTGCCTAAGAAATTCCACGTCAATTTCTGACAATTTACGGGAGTTTTTGTCGAAGCCTGCAAATTGCCGTAAACTGCCGCTAACCTGAAGTTCCACGACAATCTACAGTGCCGTATATTGACAAAAATCCCACTTTTCATGCAGTGCAACACTCTGTGACTATGAAAAATTACATTAAATCTGATATTGTAAAAGTAAAAAAGGGAATTAGATGACCCGAACATGGTTGATATACAGAAAGAAATAGTTCTTAACAAGCAACAGCACTGTGATGCATGGGGAAAATCACTAAAACTCCTATCCTATAAACTCAGAAAACAGCAAGCAGAGAGGACTATACACAAAATAAGAAACCCTTTAAATTCAGCAATGTTTTCAGAATTATTACAGTGAACTTTACTGCCAAATCTATGAAGATAATAATCAAGATGTCAACAATTTCCTATCCTAGTTAAACTTACCAACAGTGACAGAGGAACAAAATAAAATAAGATTATCCACAATAACCAAAGAAGAATTTCACTCAGCAATTAAAAGATTAAAAAGGGGAAATATGGCAGGAGCGGAGGGATTTGGCCCAGAATGGTACAAAATAATGCAGGATCATTTAACTCCCACCTTGCAGAAAACATTTAATTTGGTAATGGAGGAAAAAATTCTACCCCCCTCATGGAGGGAAGCGATAATCTCAGTAACTCAGAAAGAAGGGAAAGATAAGCTATACTGTAGTAACTCCCGCCCAATCAGTGTATTAAATATTGATTACAAGCTGTTTACCTCCATAATCTCAAAGAGACTTGAAACAATTTTACCAGAACTAATTCATAACGATCAAACAGGCTTCATCAAACATCAAACCCATAACAACATTAGGAACATTTTGCATAGAATTAACCAGGTTCATAGACAATAAATAGAGGCTTTAGTGTTAAGTTTAGATGCTGAAAAGGCATTTGATTCTGTGAGGTGGTCTTTTTTTATATCGGGTACTTGAGAGATTTAGATTTGATAAATCCATAATAAATACTATTTGTGGATTGTATAATAAACTAACAGCCAAAATATAAATTAATAGAGACCTTGCTGAGTCATTCACACTCAACAGGGTTAATGCAGTCAATGGATCACACAGAGCCAGGATGTAATTGGAATAATTACAGGAGGGGAGCAAAAATTAGCTCTATTAGCTGATGACTTGCTTCTGGTTATATCTCATCCTACGTAGCTTCTCCCCAAAGTAATGAAAATTCTATCAGAATTTGGTTTGTTCTCAGAACCTGTCATAATGAGAGAAGAACGACTCTGAATCAGGGCAACCACGGAGACAGTTAGATCAGTTTAAGGAAAAGTTTATTAAAACAAAGAACAGAAAATGGAGTCTGGTAGGATCTTCCTGGTACAGCCTAGGGAAAAGATTGGGGGATGGTGAACAACTGATCTGAGGTGGAGGGAAGGTGGAGGATGCTGAACTCACGGGGCTTGAGGTTGTTTTGAGCTTGGAAGGATGTGTCCTGGGTCCAGGAGCAACTGACTCTCTACCCTTCAGGTGATGGCTTGTAGGAGGGTGGACAGGCAGGTGGACTCCTGGAGGAGGGCTGCGGCAGACTGGCTTGGTTGGTGGCTAGGAGGGAAAAAACATAGACACGGGATTAGATCTGGTTTGAACACGAATTTAGGAGAAAACTGGTCGGTCATATACCACGCTGGTAGCGAGAAAGAACTGACGCCCTCCTCCTGGTCCCAGATCCTTAAGTAGGCTCCAAAATTAACAGAGATGAGCTGCACCTGCCCATCACACCCTGCAGAGAAGAGAGAGAGAGACAGACACCAGACCTGCAGTGTGACAGAACCTGTGTTCTGCTCAAATTAACCCTGTATCCCAACGCTAAATTATGATCCACCGTCTGAAATTAAAAATAGCAATACATAGCAATGGAATGCAGATAGTGTCAGATATCTTGGGGTGGTGATACATTGTGACCCCTCTAAAATGTTTGGGGGTAATTATGCCCCCTTGAACATGGCCATAAAATCAGACATCCAAAGATGGAATACCATACCCTTTTTGGACCTACACTCCAGGATTGAGTCAGTTAGATTAAACGTCCCTCCATCAGTTGTATTTATTCCAATTCCTACCAGTACCTGTACCCTTTGTAGAATGGGATAAGATGCTATCAAAATATATTTGGAAAGGCAAAAAAGCCAGAGTCAAATACAAAACTTTACTATTTAAAAGAAAAAGGAGGTTGTGGGCTTTCTAGAATATTTTTGTGCAGCTCAGTTGAGACCTTTGATATGTTTGTGCTGTCCGGATTACACTGCGGGATGGAAAGATGTTGAAGGGGAAACAATCAAGGCAATACCGATTAAAGCCACAATAGCCGACAAAAAACTTCAAACACACTTTTATGTGGCAAATGAACCAATATCACAAGTAATGATGTCTGCCTGGAATGAAGCAATTAGAATATGTGGTTTAGAAAAGGCCTCTAAAATTTTAAGACGGTGTGCTTACGACTCAGATTTCATCCCAAATCAACATGATGACAGATTTAAGAACTGCGAGAAAAGCAAGATTTAAGAATTTTGCTGAAAAAGCATTATAAGATTTTCCAGAGCAAAAAAAAATATCCGTGATATCTTTTTAACTGCAACATCTCCCTGATATGGAGATGTGGCAGGGATGGTGCCAATCACTTCAATATTTTGTGGAGCTGTCAAACCATCCAGCAATACTGATATTAGGAATCCAGTTTGTGTGGTCTGTTTTTGTGGTTGTTTGTGTGTTTTTTCTCCCTCCACCACCAGGTGGTGCCCTGTCCTCGTTTGCCCTCCTGCACGCCTGCGGCTCATTGGATCATTTTCTGGAGGAGAATTTGAGCAGTGGACTGTCACTACCTCGAGGCCAGAGTGTTTGCCAGTTTTGGGTACTCTAGGTAAGGCAAGGCAAGGCAAATTTATTTGTATAGCACAATTCAGTACAAAGACAATGCAAAGTGCTTTACATGATTAAAATATAGAAAAATAAAACAGAATCAAAGCAAGTAGGAAAAAATAGAATAAATGCAGAAACAAAAAAGAATATTAAAAGCTGGACTAAAGAAAATAAAAAGTTGAACTAATGATGTTTTAGTTGAACTGTTTAACTAGAACAGTCAAAGGCAATCCTAAACCATCCAGGGGGTTCCTGTTGACACTGTGGAGGAGTATAAGTACCTGGGAGTGTACTTTAACAATAAGTTGGACTGGACTAGAAACACCGAGGCGGTCTACAAAAAGGCCTAAAGCTGACTATTCTTCCTGAGGAGGCTGAAGTCCTTTAACATCTGTGGGGTGATGCTGAGAATGTTTTATGAGTCAGTTGTTGCTAGCACGCTCTTCTTTGCAGTCACATGTTGGGGCAGTGGGCTGAGGGTCGCTGAAAACAACAGACTGGACAAACTGATCAGGAGGGCCGGTGATGCTGTGGGGGAACAGCTGGACACCCTGACCACCGTGGCAGAGAGGAGGATGCTGTCCAGGTTTCTGTCCATCTCAGACAATGACTCACATCCTCTCCACGACACACTGGTCCAACAGACGAGCTCCTTCAGCAGAAGACTCCTCCTGACCAGATGCACCACAGAGCACCACAGGAAATCATTCCTACCTGTTGTCATCAACCTCTATAACGCCTCCCTCAAGTGATTCAGCCCCCCCTAATTGACATTTATGCACTATTTTTGCACGCCACGCATCACTTTACTTGGATTTATCACTTTAGTTGGATATTCACGTTATTTGGATTTAGTTTTTACATATGCATATATATATATATATATATATATATATATACAGAAAAGCTATATGTGTATATATTTTATCTCTTTTTATTCTTATTTTTTTTATCTTTATTATATTGTGTGTAACAAAATTTATTTCCCTCTGGGATTATTTAAGTATTTCCGATTCTGAAACCAATGTGTTTTTAGTCTTGATTTAAAGGAACTCAGGCTTTCCGCACTTTTACAGTTTTCCAGATAAGTGGAGCATAGAAACTAAATGCTGCTTCTCCATGTTTAGTTCTGGTTCTAGGTATGCATGTCATGATTTTTCTAAGGGCTTGGACCCACATGCAGCAAAGCCAAACAGAGAGACACAGTATAAAAGTTCAACAGGTTTTATTGAAGAGTATATGAGTTCGGTGCAGAGTTTCTCCGAACTGTGCTCAGCCAGAAACTGGAAGACAAGGGGAAGACAGATAGTTAGATTCAGGCTCAGTGGGAAATTGGAATTGTTTATCTTGAAGGAGAGGATTTGTTGCCACTCACGTTTCCAGAGAAAAGGAGACACGTAGACTCCAGTCTGTGTGTTGGTCTTCCAGAGTTTGATTGATTCAGTGGAGGGCGGAATAGGGTTTACCCAGAACTTGGACGGAGTGGAATGATGCAGCCGCTGGTTGCAACTCAATTTTCCTGTGGTACTTGAAGGGGTCATGGTGAAGATGACTTCCTTACTCAGAGAGTGATCTCAGTGTGCTCAAAGGTGGCTGGATCCAAACCTCCTGTTTGGAATCCCTCGCTCAGTGTAAGACTCAGTTGATCCCACTTGGGAGAAGGCGGTCCGAAAATGTCCACTTTAAAGGAAGGCTTCCTGCCGAAAGGCAAAGAACAAACAAAGTTGAGACTGAGGGAGAAACAAGCGCTCAGTTAAACTCAATGTGATCTCAGCTTGGCTAGAGGACAAAAACTCAAAATGCAAAAACTCAGATTAGACTCAGCATAAGCAAGGCTTGGCTAGAGTACCCCAAACTGGCAAACACTCTGGCGTCGAAGTAGTGGCAACCAGCAGCTTAAGAGCAGTCCGGTGATGAGGCAACAGCTTGCAGGTGTGTGAGGAGGTGAACTGGAGCCAGGCGCCTCCTGGTGGTGGAAGGGAGTAACACAAAAGACAAGACAAACAGACAAACACAAAAACTGGGATCCTGACAATGCAGAGCAGGCTGGAGCCAGAAGACCTGAGTGGTCTGGAGGGTTGATAAACTGATAGCAAGTCTGTGATGTATTTAGGTGCTAAGCCATTCAGAGATTTATAGACTAACAGAAGTATTTTAAAGTCTATTCTCTGAGATACAGGGAGCGAGTGTAAGGACTTTAGAACTGTGGTGATGTGCTCTAATTTCTTAGTCTTAGTGAGGACACGGGCAGCAGTGTTCCGGATCAGCTGCAACTGTCTGATCCACTTTTAAGGCAGACCTGTGAAAACACTGTTGCAGTAATTAATTTGACTAAAAATAAACGCATGGATTAGTTTTTCCAGATCATGCTGAGACATTAGTCCTTTAATCCTGGAAATGTTCTTCAGGTGATAGAAAGCCGACCATGTAATTGTCTTTAAATGCTTTTGGAGGTTCAAGTCTGAATCCAGTACTACACCTAGATTTGGGGCCTGATCAGTGGTTACTAGCTGAAGCCACTGAAGCTGTGTGCTAACTTTAGATCTCTCCTCTATTGGTCCAAAGATTATTACTTCAGTTTTGTTTTTATTCAGTTGAAGAAAATTATGGCACATCCAGGCATTGATTTCTTCTAAGCATTTCCTCAGTGCTTGAATTGGTTCATAGTCACCTGGTGACATGGTGATGTAAAGCTGTGTGTCGTCTGCATAGTTATGGTAGCTGATGTTGTTTTTTATTAACTGAGCAAGAGGGAGCATGTAGATTTTGAATAGGAGGGGACCCAGGATGGACCCTTGGGGAACCCCACATGTGATTTTTGTCATCTCTGTTGTAAAGTTGCCTACTGATACAAAAAAGTCCCTGTCCTTTAAGTAGGATTTAAACCAGTTGAGAGCTGTACCAGAGAGGCCGACCCAGTTTTCCAGGCGCTCTAACAGGATGGAGCGATCTACAGTATCGAATGCTGCACTGAGGTCCAATAGTACCAGCACTGTGGTTCTTCCACAGTCTGTATTTATACGGATGTGATTAAACACCTTGATAAGGGCGGTCTCCGTACTGTGGTGAACATGGAAACCTGACTGGAACACGTCAAAGTGGCTGGTCATGTCTAAGAAAGTGTTTAATTGTTGAAACACTGCTTTTTCAATAATCTTACTGATAAAGGGGAGGTTTGATATGGGCCTGTAGTTCTGGAGTAGTAGTTTATCTAAACTGTTCTTTTTCAGCAGTGGTTTGATATTTTCTGTTTTTAGGGACTGCGTGTCAAATCAGACGCTATGACAGGCAAAACTTTCTTAAAGAAAGCTGTGGGTAGAACATCAAGGCAGCAGGAGGAGGAACTTAGCTGCGGAATGATTTCCTCTAAGCTTTTGTAGTTTATTTGGCTGAATTGGGACATTTAGTCAGGATCAATTCCAGTTGGAGACAACTTTGGTACTGAACTTGATATGGATGTATAAACTGATCCTCTGATCTTTAGGATTTTCTCAGTACAGACATTAGCAAATTCATTGCAGGCCCTGGTGGAGTGGAGTTCAGGAGCCACGGGCACAGGAGGATTTGTTAACTTGTCGACTGTGGCAAATAACGCACGAGTATTATTAATGTTCTTGTTAATGATTTCAGAGAAGAAAGATTCTCTTGCATTTTTCAGTTGTAAGTTATATCTGTAAAGTCTCTCTTTATAGATGCCATAGTGAACCAGGAGTCTCGTCTTTCTCCAACTGCGTTCAGCTTTTGACACTCCTCCGGGAACTGTTTGTTCACTGAGTTGCTGGGCTGATGATCCCCCTTCGGAATCGCAGGCAGCGTTGTTTCATTTCCATATGCAGCATTTACATCATAGTTTACTTGGTGGATTTTCAGCTCCATGACAGCTATTTTCTGTAGAAGCTTGTCAAAGTCATCTGTGCTGAAGGTAGGCATCCTTTGAATCGGGTGGTTTTTCTCCATATCCACTTTGTGTTGAAGTCTTTCCATAACAGCGTTTTTCATGATAACTGCCTCCTCTGGGCTGTTGTAGAGAGGCATCTTGTGTGGAATAGCTGAAAACTAGAATAGTCCACACAAGGAAAAAAAAATCTAAATAAAAAATAAATCAAAGAAAATAAATTAAATAACTAAATCCAACTTTCTGTAGTTTTGGATTAAGAGATAAAAGGGAGATAAAAGGACCAGAAAGTGCAAGCAAGCAGGGAGCAGAGAAAAGAGCGTGTGCACACACATATAAGCTCCGTCATAATGCTCTTTAAGCTCTAGCCATGTCATGATGGGCTAAGGACTTGACCCATACGCAGAACACTACTGGAGTCTGAGTAAAAGTTTGAACAAGGTTTATTGAGAAACACACACAGATAATGTAATGACTGGTTCAGGTGCTGGTCTGGGACTGGTTTCAACTCCTTTCTGGAGAGGTGAGAGTTTGATTAGCTTTGCAGTTTGATTGTATGATGAGAGGGTTGAATCCTTTAATGTGCCTGAAGAGGTTCTGACAGATCCTATGAGAGGGGGAACCGGTTGGGTGCAGAGACAGTTGAAGAGGCAGAGAGTTAAGCAGCAGCAGCGTCTAGCTTCGAGCTGGAGAGTTTTCAGACTTGAGTATGTTTCCAAGCTCTTCCTCTGAGAGCTGATGAAGGAATCCAGATTGAGATCTTCAGGTTTGGCTTACTTGGCAGGCAGGCAGGTTCTCAGATTAAGCTCATCCAGATCTTCAGACGTCGGTGGGTTTTCCTGTGATCAAAGAAGACAGAGGCAGATTAGAAAAGCTTGTTTCTCTCTAGAGTCTACAAGATTTCCTAAATTCTTAGAGGCTCAGGTTCGCTAACCAAACTTGGTCAACACTGCGGCATTGAAAGAAGGTCTGACTGCTGCTTATGAAGGGTGGTCTTCTGATGAGCTGATGATCCTCAGGTGTGGTGAGGACTCCAGCTCAGGAAGCCCACAGCGCTCACTGCTGGAGACAGGTGGCAGATCTCCAGATCCCAACAGTACCCCCCTCTCAATGACCACCTCTTGGCTGTCCAGAAGACGTGGACTGGAGGGACCTCTCATAGTCCTCGATGAGGGATGGATCGAGGATGTAAGAACCAGGAACCCAGGTGCAGTCCTCCGGACCGTAGCCCTCCCAGTCGACGAGGTACTGCCAACCGCGTCCTCGCCGACGGGAGTCCACGATCCGGCGGACTGTGTAGGCCGGATGGCCGTCAATGTCCAGGGCGGGTGGAGGGGAGTCGGATGGCGGGCGAAGTGGACTGGTGATGACAGGTTTAATTTGAGAGACGTGGAAGGTGGGGTGGATACGCAGGGATGATGGCAGGTGTAGGCGGACAGCGGATGGATTGATTATTTGAGCAATCTTGAATGGGCCGATGAACCTTGGAGAGAGTTTTCTGGACATAGACTTTAGTGGAATATCTCTGGTGGATAACCATACCTCTTGCCCAAGGGTATAGTCAGGAGCAGGGCGACGCCTAGAGTCAGCAAACCTTTTGTTATTGGCAGAAGAACGGTTGAGGGCGGAGATGGTTTCGTTCCAGGTTCGGTGACAGTGGCGGATGTGGTGGTGAACGGACCTGACTGATATCTCCCTCTCGTCTGCAGGAAAGAGTGGGGGTTGGTAACCCAAAGACACCTGGAAAGGGGACAGACCAGTTGCAGCAGATTTTTGAGTATTATGAGCATATTCGATCCAAGTCAGAAACTGACTCCAGTCAGTAGGATTATTTGAGGTTTAACAGCTGAGAGTGGACTCGAGTTGCTGGTTCATCCTCTCCGTCTGCCGATTGGTTTGAGGATGATAACCTGAAGTGAGGGAGACCATGCAATTGAGAGCTGTACAGAAAGATTTCCAGACCTGAGAGATGAACTGGGGACCACGATCAGAGAGAATTTCCTGGGGTATGCCATGGAGCCGGAAGACATGTTTAATTAGTAGCTGGGCAGTCTGGAATGCTGTAGGTAGCTTCCTGAGGGGAATCAGATGGCAGGCTTTGGAAAAACGGTCAACAATGGTGAGAATAGTGGACATACCTCGGGATATGGCAAGACCGGTAACAAAATCCACAGCTATGTGGGACCATGGGCGGGTTGGAACAGGTAGAGGACGTAGCAATCCAGAGGGTGGTTGATGGGTGGGTTTGTTTCTGGCGCATATGGGACAGGCCAGTACGTACTCCTTCATGTCCTTATGAAGGGACGGCCACCAAAAACGACGTGTGATCAGAGCAATAGTTCTGCTTACACCAGGATGAGCTGAGAATTTGGATGTGTGCATCCACTGGATGAGGCGGGATCTCACTGAGGAAGGAACATATGTTTTATTTGGAGGACCGTTACCTGGGTCAGGTTCAGAGTCCAGGGCTAGGTTGATGAGATCGGTGATTTCCCAGGAGACGGCTCCGACAGTACACGAAGAGGGAAGAACAGGCTCAGGTGTTTCAGGTTGATTAGAGGAGTATAGACGAGAGAGAGAATCAGGTTTCACATTCTTGGAACCGGGTCTGTAAGAGATAATTAGGTTGAAACGGGAGAAAAACAGAGACCATCTGGAGTGACGAGGATTGGATCTCTTGGCTGATTGGAGATATGCCAGGTTCTTGTGATCAGTCCAAACTAATACTGGATGCTCGGCACCTTCGAGCCAGTGTCTCCATTCCTCCAAAGCGAGTTTAATGGCCACGAGTTTTCTGTCTCCGACATCATAATTTTGCTCAGCCGGGGAGAGCCTATGTGAAAAAAAGGCACATGGGTGAGTCTTTTGATCAGAATCAGATTGTTGAGAAAGAACTGCTCCAACACCGGAGTCAGATGCATCCACCTCTAGAATGAACTGCTTAGAAGGATCAGGCTGGACCAGGATGGGTGCACTGGAAAAAAGAGTCTTAAGTTTCTTAAAGGCTGTGTGTCCATTGGAAAGTCTTCTTTACCGAAGTCAGGGCTGTAAGAGGTAGAGCAGTTTGGCTATAATTTCTAATGAATCGTCTATAGAAATTAGCAAACCCCAGGAACCTTTGAAGTTGCTTACAGTTCTCTGGAGTAGGCCAATCCAGAACAGCCCTTATTTTTTCTTCAGATGGCTTCACCTGCCCGCCTTCAAGCACAAACCCAAGAAATGTAACAGATGGTTGGTGAAATTCACATTTCTCAGTCTTAACAAAGAGCTTGTTTTCGAGCAGCCTCTGAAGAACCAGGCGGACATGTTTCTTGTGATCTGAGAGGTTCCTGGAATAGATCAGAATGTCATCGATGTAAACGAAAACAAAAACATTTAGAAAATCTCTGAGGACGTCATTGACTAGGGCTTGGAAAAAGGCAGGAGCATTTGTAAGACCAAAAGGCATGACCCAATACTCAAACTGGCCAATGGGGGTCTTAAAGGCTGTCTTCCATTCATCTCCTTCTCTTATCCTAAGGAGATGATAGGCGTTTCTTAAATCAAGCTTGGTGAAGACCGTAGCTCCTTGAACTGGTTCTAAGGCTGATGCCAGTAGTGGAAGTGGGTATTTATTTTTGACGGTTATCTGATTCAGTCCCCTGTAGTCAATACAGGGTCGAAGGGACGTTCAGGCTTGGAGATGTTAAATAATCTACTGCTGGGAGGAGGAGCTCCTGGTAATAAATCTATGGCACAGTCATATGGTCTGTGGGGTGGAAGAGACGTCGCACTGACCTTACTGAAAACTGGTGCCAGATCATGATACTCGGAAGGAACAGAAGAAAGGTCAGGAAAGTCTATCTCCCCCCTACCTCTAGGGGACTGAATAGCAGGAGCTGCAGAACGAAGACATGACTTGTGACAGGAAGTGGACCAAGACTCAATATGGCGTTCAACCCAGTTAATGTGGGGATTGTGACGTTCCAACCACTCAAATCCGAGCACCAGGGAGGAACTGGTTGGAAACAAACAGGGTTGCAGGTAACAGTTAATGAGGAGATTTATCAGTCTTAAGATGGTCCGTCAGACTCCTCACATCCTCTGACAGACCCTGGCTT
This sequence comes from Cyprinodon tularosa, assembly GCF_016077235.1. Lineage (NCBI taxonomy): Eukaryota > Metazoa > Chordata > Actinopteri > Cyprinodontiformes > Cyprinodontidae > Cyprinodon > Cyprinodon tularosa. The sequence goes on from NW_024037902.1 coordinate 24,979, forward strand.
TTGATTTAGCCGGGCAGGAAGCAATAAAGTGTCCAGGCTCACCACAGTACAGACAAAGATTCTCCTTGAATCTCCGTTGTCTCTCTTCAGGTGACAGTCTTGTATACCCAATATGCATGGGTTCAAACTCCGCTCCTTCTGCAGCTGAGGAGGAAAATTGAGTGATCTGAGCAGAAGCTGGGGGTGACTAATTCTTAATCCTTGGTCTGGAACTGGACTCTGGGGATCTAACAGAAACATGAGTGTGATTAGTTGTAGGAGCGGAAGCAGACATTTCTAGGTTCCTTAGCCTAGAATTGTTTCTAATTCGGAGTCTGTTATCCAATCTTATGGTTAACCGAATAAGATCCTCCAAACTAGTTGGCTCATCAATTGTGGCTAGGTCATCCTTGATGTTATCGTTAAGAGCCTGGAAAAAAGCACTTTTAAGTGCGCATTCGTTCCAACTGGAAGCGGCGGCTTTAACCCGGAAGTCGATGGAGAACTCTGCCACTGTCAGATTACCTTGCTTAAGACTAAGCAAAGCTCGAGAATCAATGGTTTGATCTGAATCCTGGTTAAAAACTTGAGAAAATTCAGTCAAAAATTCAGAAAAGGTGCATGAAAAACTGTTTTCAGATGAAAACCTGGCCTCCACCCATTCAAGAGCTTGGCCAGAGAGTTGAGAGAGAATAAAAGAAATCTTCTTTTTGTCATTAGGAAAACTAGCAGGTGAATTCTCAAACAGTAAACGACACTGGAACAAGAATCCCTTTCATTTAGACTGTATACCTGAAAATCTTTCAGGTAGACTCGGACGGAGTTCAGGAAATGACGTCATCGTCTCTGACCTTTAAGATGGATGTTGTTCGGAAACAGGAAGCACTGCTGGTGCGGTGTTAGCGGTTCTCACATAGCATAGATTTGGGCATACTGTTCCTCAAGTCGCCTTCGGAGGTGCTCTGCTGGGTCTTGTGTTAGGCTGCAGTGTTCTGTCATGATGGGCTAAGGACTTGACCCATACGCAGAACACTACTGGAGACTAAGTAAAAGTTTGAACAAGGTTTATTGAGAAACACACACAGAGAATGTAATGACTGGTTCAGGTGCTGGTTTCAACTCCTTTCTGGAGAGGTGAGAGTTTGATTAGCTTTGCAGTTTGATTGTATGATGAGAAGGTTGAATCCTTTAATGTACCTGAAGAGGTTCTGACAGATCTTATGAGAGGGGGAACCGGTTGGGTCCAGAGACAGTTGAAGAGGCAGAGAGTTAAGCAGCAGCAGCGTCTAGCTTCGAGCTGGAGAGTTTTCAGAATTGAGTATGTTTCCAAGCTCTTCCTCTGAGAGCTGATGAAGGAATCCAGATTGAGATCTTCAGGTTTGGCTTACTTGGCAGGCAGGCAGGTTCTCAGATTAAGCTCATCCAGATCTTCAGACGTCGGTGGGTTTTCCTGTGATCAAAGAAGACAGAGGCAGATTAGAAAAGCTTGTTTCTCTCTAGAGTCTACAAGATTTCCTAAATTCTTAGAGGCTCAGGTTCGCTAACCAAACTTGGTCAACACTGCGGCGTCGAAGGAAGGTCTGACTGCTGCTTATGAAGGGTGGTCTTCTGATGAGCTGATGATCCTCAGGTGTAGTGAGGACTCCAGCTCAGGAAGCCCACAGCGCTCTCTGCTGGAGACAGGTGGCTTATCTCCAGATCCCAACAAGCCAAGCTCTAGCCAAGCTGAGTTTAGCTGAGTCTAACCTAGCTGTGTTTCTTTGAGTCTAACAATTTTTTGTATTTGTTCCCCAGCAGGAAGCTTTCCTGTGTTCCTGGATACCTGGACTTTCTCTCCCCTGGAAGGAAAATATAGAGTTACACTGAGCAGGGGAAAACCTTCACATGTTCCATTCAATTACCCATTGGAAATCCGAGAGATATTCCGCTCCATTACTCCTCCGGGTCCAACGCTTGTCTAACTTGTCCGCCCTCCAATGTGTGCACCATTCTCTGGAATTACTACACAGTCTGGATTCAAGGACTAACAAGGACCCCCTCAAAAGTGAGTTCTCAACCTTGCAAAATCTCAGAGCGTCCATGACTCCCACGGAACCTGAACTAACCACTGAACTTCCCTTCTCACCTCCACCCCACCCGTGTAACATACCGGTCTACAAACTGAACTATAATGATTAGAAACTTCTGTACATTTTGCTGGCAGGGAGCAAAAAGGCAAGACAATGGCTTAAACAAGAACCTCCAACAATTGAGGACTGGATTAACATAGTGAAGGAAATGTATGTATTAGAGAGACTGTCTCATTTCATAAATGTGCAGTGGGACACTTTCTACAAGATATGGTTTAAGTGGACGGAATATGTCAAACCTGTTATGAGTGATTTTTTGTAAATCTTGCTTCATTCAGTTGGATGTCTGATTGGATTTGTGATGTCAATGATTGTTGATACCCAGGCTTCCCCACCACTTTTCTACTTATTTTTCCCTTGTTTTTGTGTGGGTGAAAACTAAGAAAACTAAGAGTCTAAAAATGACAATGAATTTCATACAATTATATTATTGTAATGTGATGTGCTTTCTCAATACAACTTATGGATATATAAGAATCTTCCTCCAGAATCATGTCTGCAAAGCAGCAGGTAAAAGGAAAAAGGTGGGGTCCTGGTTCTGAAGCTCCTTTGGTTCTGAGAAGTTCTGTATCCGTTCAAAGCTAAAGATGATATTTATCTTTAAAACGTACTGAAAAATAAAAGTTCAACATTTAACTTTATGAAGAAGATTTTCAAGTTGTTCAAAGGTTTTTGGGAAACAAATCAAAGGCAGCAGGAGAAAGTTTCCACTTTCCTCAGACAAGGATCATTACTGAATGTTGTCTAGAACAGAACCAGAACCCAGATGCTCCGGTTCTGCTCGTTTAGCCAAATCACTATCTGCTGTTGGATGAATGGTTTGAAGGTTTTAGGACAATAAACAACTGCAACATATTGACATAATTTTAAACTGGGTTTAATGGTTTAATTTGCTTGGTTCTGGTACTGGGAGCTAAAGGTTCTGGTTCCAGTGGTCCAATGAACACACATATTAAAGCAGACCTTCCTGCATCTGGCAGCTGCCCGCTAACCTTTAGCTAACAAAGTTCTGCTAAAATGACCCGTCAAGGTTCTCCTAAGGAGATCCAGATAGAACCAGAACATCTGCAGGTTTGAAAACAAGCTGCTGGTTCTTTGAAAGTCAGTCAGGCTGTTATGACCCAATGAGTAGAACCGCCTTAATGACACCATCTACCAGAGCAGGAACACAGCTAGTAATAATGGCAGCTCTGAAAATATGGACCAGAGATGGAACTCTGGATCTGAGTTCTGGATCAGAGGTTCTACAGTGGCTGGGTTCTGCTGCCGGAGAGAAAAACAGGCTCAGAATAGAAGTGGTGTTTTCCAGCAGAACCAGCAAATCATCTACTGGACCTGTGGAGGTCAAACTGGTCCAGAACAGAACTTGATTTCCTTCAAACAGAACTTCTGCCTCCAGTTTGGAGATAATTATGTACGTTTGATTGCAGATCCTAACCCAGCATGGACGGATTCTAGGAGGAATCTGCTGCTTTCTTCAACTGGTTCTTCATTTTTCTATTGATTTATTGATATTGATCAGATATCCAGCTCTGGGTTCTGTTGGGATCTGGGGATGTACCACCTTCCTCCAGCAGAGTTCGCCGTGGGTCTCCTGGGCTGGAGCCCTCCAGCACACCTGAGACGCATCTACTCATCAGGAGACCTTCCCTTCATAAGCAGCTGCCAGACCTTCCTTCAACGCCGCAGTGTTGACCTTAGTTTGGTTAGCAACCTGAGCCTCTGTTACCTGAAAGAATCTAAGTTGTCTCTAAGGCAGAAAACTGGTTCTAACCTTCCTCTGTCTTTGCTCACAGGAAACCTGTCTCAAGCCTGAAGCTCTGGGTGAGCTTAACCTGCCTTCCAGCCCTGGTGAGCCAAACCTGAAGATTCCTATTTGGATTTTCCCTGCTGCTCTCTGTGAAGAGCTGGAAACTCTGATCAAGGTCTGCCATTCAAAGTCAGAAGCTAGACGCTGCAGCTGCTTGTGTACTCTGCTGAACAAACAACGGTTCCCTCTCTCACAAGAGAAGCCTGGACCCCGTCAAGGTAGAATCAGAATTATCTAAAAGGACTCATTAATCATCTGCCTGCCCAGCTAATCAAACTATCATCTCTGCAGACTTCAGTGAACCCAACCCGGACCTGTTCCAGATCCAGTTCATGTTTTTGTGTATCAATATCTTAAATAAACTCTGTTAAACTTTTACCCAGCCTCCATTGTGTTCTGCATGTGGGTTTGATATAAAACCAATCATGACAGGTTCAAGCTTTTCTTTTCAGAACCAGCTTCATGTTCTACATCCCAGAACTATGTTCACTAAAGAAACGCTTTTTAAAACCAGCTTCATGATGGAAAAGGACAAGAAGACTTTTTAAACCAACAGAACCAGTTCTTGGAACTGACCCGATTCAGGAGGTTCCTCCTTCCTGTTTTCCCTCCTTTCACAGTGAGGAGGTGTGTATTTCCTCTCCTGCCATAAATCCCCTCATGGTGGCCCACACCCCTCTAGATCCCAACCTGCAGCAACACTTAGCCGACCAAACGTCTCAGGAGGTTCTGGATGTGGTGGAAGTTTGTAGAGCAGAACGTCTCCCTGGGTCCAAACCCACCAGAAGATCGGATTTCACTGAAGCATTTCCATCGTTCTCCAAGATCTAATCCAGACTCAGCTCAGATCCAAGCCTTGTTAAGGTTCAGAGATTTAAAGAGGCCGACTGAGCAGCAGCACAGAACTCATTGGTATCAACTGGATTCTACTGAACCGCCTCAGCCTGCAGTGGGTTTCCTGAGCCCGCTCCAGGGTCCAGCTCCTAAAACCCACCTGGAACCAAACTGTCTTTAGGCAGAAACTCTGTTGGACTCTAAACTTTTCTGCAGTAAAAGCAGATTCTGAGTTTCTGAAGGTTCTGTCTGAATGAAGACGTTCATGACATGATTCCTAACAGAACCATGGTTGCTGCTTCTTCTTCTTGTTCTTTGGAATCTGCTGGTTTCTCATGCTGTGATGTGTGGAGCTCTGGGATGTCCTCACAGTCTGATTTCTAAATGATGAACAATGACTAGCAGTCGGCCGTTTGTCTAAATCTCCATCAGGCTTCATCTGGAGCTCCTGGAACTCGGCTAGAAAAGCTGAAGGATGGAAACATTCAGGAGATGCTCCATGTTGCTTTGGTCTCCATTCTAGAATCAGAATCAGAATCAAAATCAGAAATATTTTCATAATCACAGAGGGAAATTACCAGTTACACTTTTATATATATAAACATACATCCAACTACAAAAGATAATAAAAATAAAAATAAAAAATAGATAAAACATATACACATATAGCTCTTCTGTATATATATATATATATATATATATATATATATATGTATATATATATAAGATATATAAGTATATATATATGTATATATATATATATATATATGTATATCTATATGCATATGTAAAAACTAAATCCAAGTAAAGTTATAAATCCAAGTAAAGTTATAAATCCAAGTAAGGTGATACGTGGCTTGCAAAATAGAAGCTCACAGCTTTCATGTTTCTCTGACTCTCAGTCTCACTAGTTGGATTTTCTCTTTCCTCTGCACCAGAGCAAATGTTCTCCACCTTTGATGAAAACTTCACACCAGTTAGTTGATGAAGTTAGTTGATATGTTTCTGGACTGAGAGCCAGCAGATCAGATCCCTCCTGGAAAACCTTTTTTAATGGCAGCAGAAAGAGATTCTCCAAAACATTCCCTGTCTGTAGAAAAACCAACTGGATTCCTTTCCCCTCCTCTTCTCCATGATGAGATACTTTGTCTTCATCTGTCACATCAAATCCAGTGAGGCCATCATTAGGGGTGGAGTTAGATCTGGGGACCATTAGGGAGATCACAGGTTCACAGGTTATTGATGGACTTTTTCATGGAAACAGGAAAAAACTGTCAAATTTGAAAATATTAAACTGTTATGTTCTCCACCAAAGAATAATTATTTGATATTCCATAACAGCAAAATAAATAAATAAAAATACTGCATACTTTGATTAAAATGTATCTGGAGAATCTGGTAATGGAAAGGGTGGAGTAGGAGACAAAGATCTGATGAATTTGACGTTGTTCTTTTGGATATTTTAGTCCAAAAAGTCACATCAGTCACATTCCTAATGGCTCTTCCTTTCATCCACTGATAGGCCCTTTAATAACTCCCAAATCCTCTCCCAGAAGAGGCTGCAGCAGGACAGCAGAGGAACAGCTGCTCTAATATTATTATTAAGGTTTAATATTAATCAGTTTCAGCATCAATGCATCATCATCATCATGTTTACTCTAAATACAAGCAATGGATGTCATTTCTCTGGCTGTGAATACCGACAGGTTTATTGGGTGGAGGGTTTGGTTTCAATTTATGTTCAGGTGAATTTAGTTAGTTTGGAAATTGGTGTTTGGTTTGGTTGATGTTAACTAGTCTCTTTTTGTGTGTATTTGGTTGATTCATTTATTGTTGTCTGAAATGTCTGAAATAAATTGCTATTCATTCATTCATTCATTCAAGCAGAGTTTTAGAGTGCTCCAAACTATTTAGCAGCTAGCTATGAGAAGCTCGCTGACAGAGCGACAGCAGCTAACTACTGCCCGAATGAAAATCAAATCCTAAATCAATAAGTGGTCTGATAAAAGCAGCTCTCCTCAGCTGTCTCCTCCCTCAGAGCTCCTTTTCTCCTCCCTGTGCTCCTCGGACCCTCCAGACCAAAGACAACAATGTAAGATCTATTGGAAGTCATTCAAGCATTGCATTGAAGATTTGACAGCCAGGATGAAAACATGGCAGATGTGAACACCACATTAACCCAGAATCCAGTAATGATCAGCAGTGTGGCCAAAGCTCTAAAACTGAATGCTGCTGAAGTGAAAGATTGAAAGGAGAAGAAGCTGCTTTGGAGTCTGAGTCTGTTGAACAGAGGATCTGTTGCACTGCAGGTTCATCCACTTCACTCGATTCCTTTCCTGCTGGAAGGAAAAATACAACTTTACTGATTGTTTTTTTTGTTCTTTATGTCGAGCTGTTATCTTTCAAACAGCTTTGTTATTGTTCAAATGTGTCTTTTATTTAAATGCTAGAGGACTCGTGGATAGCGTGAAAAGAAAAGCATTATTATTTAATCTTGTAAGGGCCAAGGAGTTCACTGCACCTTTCTGCAGGAGACCTTCTCCTGTCACACAGACGCCCCCTTGTGGTCAAACCAGAGGGGAGAAAAGATCTTATTGAGCCAAACTTTCTTCAAGTTTAGCCATCTGTTTTAATAAAGGTCCTGCAAAGCTTGATGCTACTTAAGCTGATGAACTGGACCACTGGATGCTTCTTCTCTTTAATGTTCAAGGATATTCTGTCATTTTGTGCAATGTTTATGGAGTTGCAAATACTAGTCAAAACAACTTGTTAATGTCAAAGTTAGAGGACATTATTTCTGAATATAGGGAAACGAGCTATTAAAACATTGTTGTGGTAGGAGGGAACTTATTAATCCTGATAACCTGGTAGAAGGATAGAGACAGAAACCCTGATACCCGTCAGAAGCAGTCAGATATCTTTCACATCTTCTTATTTCTGTTCCTCCTTTAACCGATCACTGTGATATATCACTCAGATTAATTCAGAAACAAATTTAAAAGGATTACAGGTAATGTAATGCTGACTTATTAAAAGATGAAAAAATATGTTTGAGTAATTAAAGAACTGATACAAAAAATGAAAAATGACCAGACTATTGGTAACCTCAGGAAGACATAGGAACACTTTAAAGTCAAGTTTGGAGAATTTTCAGTAACATTTAGTAAATTCAAATGCAAAAAGACTTTGAGAGGAAATTGGTGCAAAATGATTAATCTATGCAGCTAAACTGAAATGACTGAATCTGAGAAATGTTAATTTATTACATTATAAAAATCAATTAGATGTTATATATCATAAACGACAAATGGGGCTTACATTAGATCTAGAGCTGAATGGATAGAAGGTGAAAAAAAATAAATTTTTCCAATCTAGAAAAAATAGGCAAGAAAGGAAAAATATAAAATCATTAATCATAGACGACAGAGAATGCACCGATCAGCTTAAATAAAGATACAATCAGATAGGGATCTCAGAGGAAATATACAGATTTTTACTCCAATTAAAATTCATCAGTGTAAAATTTTGTGAACTCAAATATTTTTCTATTAGAGATTAAAAAACATTATCGAAAGAATCGATTTTACCTTTAAAGAAAGTCTGATGTCACATTAAAAGAATTAGACAGAGTCACAAAAAAACCCAGCTACTGGGAAAGCATCAAAACAGTTTAACTACAGTATTTCACACATATTTTTCTGAAGAACTAAAACATTTCCTTTATGAACCAATGAATGACATTATTGACCAATTCATTAACATTTACAGTGAAACAGGGATTCATTGCTTTCATTCCAAAACCAGCAAATGATCCGAGATGCATTGAAAATTTTTACCAGTCACTTTATTAAATGATGATTAGAAAATATTTACACATGTGATTGCAGGCAGATTAAAAGATGGTTTATTTCAGATAATAAGCGATACACCATCTTTTCTTCTTAAAGAGAGATCTATTCCTAATAATGTGACACTGCTTTTAGATTTGCTGAATAATGCGCCTCTGGTGGAGGATGATGGGGCTGTTCTCTTTTTAGACTTTTAGAAAGCATTCAATGTAGTTGAGCTGCCCTTGATTATAGAAGCATTGGAGTGTTTTGGCTTTGGGGAAAGATTTATAAAAAACAATATGTAGCTTTACACAGACATTCATAGTTCAGCATCTCAGCCTTCTGGAACAGCTAAAAGTTTTAATATTCAAAGAGGAATATGCCAAGGCTGTCCTGCTTCACCTCTGTGGTTTATTATTGTGGCAGAACTTTTAGCAATAGTTTTAAAAATGACGGGAACCCCCCCTGGTAATTCCTCAGCAGCAGATGACACAGGCGGGCGGGAGTTTGGAAACTGCAAAGCTTTGTCTTAAGCGGCAAATCAAATGTGCATCTACACAGCACAGTGACAGAGCACCGTGATGCATTCACTAGCGTCAGATAGCTATGGTGCATTCAGGAGCATGGGACATTTCACACTTAGAAGGAAGGAGACATAAACGGAACAGAACTTAACTCACACAATAATGAATTTATTCAGAAACATTGTGGACTTTCTTACAATACTGAATGCTCTATAATTGTATTTCTGTTATTATTTGATTATGCACATCTGCTAACTTTTTATTCTAAAAAAAAATCTATAATATTACAGCAGCAAATTATGAATTTTTTTCAAATCCTGTTAAAAACCTCCAAATGAGGCTTCACATCATACAACAACAATTACGCTGTCATTGTTTTACAGGGCAGAATTTGCATTTGATGACCCTTGTCCTTTAACTACTGATGGATATGCAGGAATACAGTCATACAAGTGTATGTATCTCTGTACAAACTCCTGAAAGCACCAAGGCCTCTGTGACATCCTGACCACACTGCTCCAGGTCTTCATGATAGAACGTGATGTTTTCTTTCTCCAGATTGTCATGATGGGTTTCTAAGAGAGTAAGCCCAAGATGCAGAACATACACGGAGACTCGGGTAAAAGTCCAAAAGAGTTTATTAAAGGACACAAGCACATGGATATTAACTGGAACAGTTCAGGCGGGGGGGTGGTTCACTGGGGTCTGTGCAGGGAACGGGAGATGGCTGGTTAGCTGAGATCATGTGAGGCTAAGCATCTAGCTAAATACTTAGCAAGGCTGGCCTAGATCTGAGCTTCCAGCTCACTGCAGAGACCAACAGGGGAATTACACAAAGGATTCTTCAGATTGAGCTTCCAGCTCACTGCAGGGAATAACAGGGGAAAATCCACATGGGAACCTCTAGGGAAACTCCACAGAGAAGTCATCAGGCTTCATCCACGTAGGAATCTTCGGGTTGGCTCACCAGGGCAGATAGCAGGTTAAGCTCACCTAGAGCTTCTGGCTGGAGACAGGTTTCCTGTGATGCAGCTCTCCCAGAGCTGCAGGCCAGAGACAGGTTACCAGTGAGGCAGCTCTTCCAGGGCTTCACGAGGAGACAGGAGGTTAAGCTCATCCAGAGCTTCACAAGGAGACAGGAGGTTAAGCTCATCCAGAGCTTCACGAAGAGACAGGATTCCTGTGAGGCAGAACCAGGGAAGAGTTAGAATCTGATCTCACACTAGAGATAACCAAGATTCTTCCAGTAACAGAGGCTCAGGTTGCTAACCAACTAAGATCAACTCTGCGGCGTGGAATCAAGGTTTGAAGGCAGCTTAAATACTGTGGTCCTCCTGATGAGTAGATCAGCCACAGGTGTGTGGGAGGCTCAGCTCAGGAGGACCCACGGCGCACTCTGCTGGAGGCAGAGGGTAATCTCCAGAACCTTAACAGTGACTCCAGCCCTAAAGAAAAGACAAAGAGAGCAGAAGAGGATTCTCTGCGCCCTCTGGTGGGCAAGCCTGAGGATCCCAACAGAGCCCCCCCCCCCCTCAAGGGCGGATTCCAGACGCCCCCTAAAAAAAAAAGTCCAAAAAGTCCTCACTAGGGCGAGGAGGGCCAGAACCAACAGAAAAAAAGGTCCAACAAACAAAAAACAACCCACCCAGGGTGGGCGAAGGGGGAAACAGGCCAGGAGGGCAGAAAACTAAAACAGAGTCCAGAACAAAAAACGATCCACTTATGGTGGACGAAAACAAAAGAAAACCCAAAAAAATTTTTGGGCAAAGTCTCTGGTGGCCGGCCGAGGGACCGGCAGCGGGACTGAGTCTCAGGTGGCCTGCCGAGGGACCGGCAGCAGGACACAGTCTCAGGTGGCCTGCCGTGGGGCCGGCAGCAGGACACAGTCTCAGGTGGCCTGCCATGGGGCCGGCAGCAGGACACAGTCACAAGTGGGCTACCGTGGGGCCGGCGGCGGAGGCGTAGTAGCTGCTCAGATGGTCGACAGTTAAGACGGAGGCGAAGCAGCGTCTTAGGGGGACCCCCGCCGGGCCGGAGGCATGGCAGAGGTTCTGGGAGCCGGTCAAGGATCCGGTAACGGAGCAGAGTCTCAGGGGACCGGCAGCGGGACTGAGTCTCAGGTGGCCGGCCGAGGGACCGGCAGCAGGACACAGTCTCAGGTGGCCTGCCGTGGGGCCGGCAGCAGGACACAGTCTCAGGTGGCCTGCCATGGGGCCGGCAGCAGGACACAGTCTCAGGTGGCCGGGCCGAAGTACCGGCAGCAGGACACAGTCTCAGGTGGCCTACCGTGGGGCCGGCGGCGGAGGCGTAGTAGCTGCTCAGATGGTCGACAGTTAAGACGGAGACGAAGCAGCGTCTTAGGGGGACCCCCGCCGGGCCGGAGGCATGGCAGAGGTTCTGGGGGCCGGTCGAGGATCCGGTAACGGAGCAGAGTCTCAGGTGGCCAGCTGCGGGGTTGGAGTTGACGCAGACACTCTGGGGGTCTGCCGCGGGTCCGGAGGCGAAGCTGACGCTCCGGGGGTCTGCCGCGGGACCTAAGGTGAAGCCGACGCTCCGGGGTTCTGCTGCGGGGCCGGAGATGAAGCTGACGCTCTGGGGGTCTGCCGCGGGGCCGGAGGCGAAGCTGCTTCTCAGGATGATGATGCCCAAACTTTAGCAGGTACCCCCACGGGGTACCCCGTCCCCTCCTCGGCAGCTCAGGAACAAGCTCAGCAGCAACCGCCGACTGCGGCTCAGGAGGAGGCTCAGAGGAGACAGCCGACTGCGGCTCTGGAGGAGGCTCAGAGGAGACTGCCGACTGCGGCTCTGGAGGAGGCTCAGAGGAGACTGCCGACTGCGGCTCAGGAGGAGGCTCTGAGGAAACTGCCGGTTGCGGCTCAGGAGGAGGCTCTGAGGAAACCGCCGGCTGCGGCTCTGGAGGAGGCTCTGAGGAAACCGCCGGCTGCGGCTCAGGAGGAGGCTCTGAAGAAACCGCCAGCTGCGGCTCTGGAGGAGGCTCTGAAGAAACCGCCAGCTGCGGCTCCGGAGGAGGCTCTGAGGAATCCGCCGGCTGCAGCTCTGGAGGAGGCTCTGAGGGAACCGCCGGCTGCGACTCTGGAGCAGGGGAGCCCGCCGATTGCGGCTCTGGAGCAGGGGAGCCCGCCGATTGCGGCTCTGGAGCAGGAACAGGGGAGTTCGCCGAATGCGACTCCCGGTCAGGAACAGGGGAGCCCGCCGATTGCGGCTCCCGATCAGGAACAGGGGAGCCCGCCGATTGCGGCTCCCGATCAGGAACAGGGGAGCCCGCCGATTGCGGCTCCCGATCAGGAACAGGGGACACCACCGGCTGTGGTTCCACCTCTGGAACTGGGAGGACCACCGACTGTGGTTCCACCTCAGGAGCTGGAGGGACCACCCATGGAGGCTCAAGTTCAGTCTCTGAGGTGGCTTGAGGCGTCTGTAGAGGACTCTTGGCGGTTTGTGGCCTTAGTAGAGAGGCTCTTGGAGGCATATTTCCATCAACTCCAAATTCTGAAGCCCTCTTAATTTTTAGCTCAGGGGTCTCTGGACGGTACAGGGCAGGCTCAGGGGTCTCTGGACGGCACAGGGCAGGCTCAGGGGTTTCTGGACGGCACAGAGCTGACCCGGGGGTCTCTAGACGGCACAGAGCTGATTTAAGACGACGCCTTTTCTTACGCCAAGAGGTCTTGGGAGATAAACTAACAGGTTTACAGATAGGATCTGGTGACAAATTAACCGGTCGAAGAATCAAAGCTCCAGAATGGATTACCGGATCAGGGACTAAAGAATCAGGCACGGGGTCAGGTTTTAAACTTACTAGGTTATTTATTGGTTCAGGATCTGGATCTGGCTGGCGTGGAACCGAAAGTGGTGGCTCGAAAGGGTAGATATCTTCTCTATCTCCATAGAAAAAATTCCATAGATTAGATTCATGGATGTGGGGAGCTCGATGACCAGGCGAGGGAACGGGTCTAGTAACAGCGGTGACGGGTGCAGGTGTCTGATCGGGCTGGCGGGGAACTCTAACTGTTTGACGTGAAATAGATGGGCCAATTTTGAGTATTTTAACTGATGGAGCTAAGTGAAGGTCGTGAACATGAGAACAGAGGCTAAACTGGCGTGGAGAGGAACTGGAACCGGTTTGTGATGCTGGGTCTAATCCAATGGCTAGTTCTATGAGGTCCTCGAGGTTTGCTGGCTCGACATAAAAAGAAAGCTTTTTTCTAACAGACTCGTTTAAAGCTGAAAGATAAGCGGACTTGAGTGCAGGCTCGTTCCAACCGGAAGCGGCTGCTCTACCCTGGAATTCGGAAGTAAACTCAGCAACGGACCTTTTACCCTGTTTAGTTTTCAAAAGGTTACCAGACACGGAGAACTTAGTGACCTGACTAAAAGTTCTCTCAAACTCCTGGGTGAAATTCTTAAATGTACAGCTTTCTCTAATATTTGGCGGAAATTTGGTCTCTGCCCATTCAAGGGCTTCACCAGAAAGAAAAGAAATAACAAAAGCTATCCTATCTTTATCAAAACGAAAGTTAGAAGCCTGAAAACTAAAAAATAACCGACACTGAAATTGAAATCCCTTGAGCTTACTTGCGTTGCCAGAAAATCTCTCAGGAAGAGAAGGACCGGCTGACAAAAACGACGGGATGAGTTCTGACCAGAAAGGAGGGTTATTATCTTGACTGGGAGGTGACGGACGGAACTCCGGAAGTGACGAAACCGGAACCGGAAGTTGAACTGGCACCATCTTGTGATTCCCACGAAGCCAGTGGGATCTTGAAACGTGTCTTTTCTTAAAGTCAGGCTGGGATTCTTACTCACGGAGGGTTTCGTGTGTGATTATAAATCTGAGCTTCCCGTTTCTCAGACCAATGACGGAGGTGTTCTGCTGGGCTTTGTGTTTTGGCCGCAGTGTTCTGTCATGATGGGTTTCTAAGAGAGTAAGCCCAAGATGCAGAACACACACGGAGACTCGGGTAAAAGTCCAAAAGAGTTTATTAAAGGACACAAGCACATGGATATTAACTGGAACAGTTCAGGCGGGGGGCTGGTTCACTGGGGTCTGTGCAGGGAACGGGAGATGGCTGGTTAGCTGAGATCATGTGAGGCTAAGCATCTAGCTAAATGCTTAGCAAGGCTTGCCTAGATCTGAGCTTCCAGCTCACTGCAGAGACCAACAGGGGAATTACACAAAGGATTCTTCAGATTGAGCTTCCAGCTCACTGCAGGGAACAACAGGGGAAAATCCACATGGGAACCTCTAGGGAAACTCCACAGAGAAGTCATCAGGCTTCATCCACGTAGGAATCTTCGGGTTGGCTCACCAGGGCAGATAGCAGGTTAAGCTCACCTAGAGCTTCTGGCTGGAGACAGGTTTCCTGTGATGCAGCTCTCCCAGAGCTGCAGGCCAGAGACAGGTTACCAGTGAGGCAGCTCTTCCAGGGCTTCACGAGGAGACAGGAGGTTAAGCTCATCCAGAGCTTCACAAGGAGACAGGAGGTTAAGCTCATCCAGAGCTTCACGAAGAGACAGGATTCCTGTGAGGCAGAACCAGGGAAGAGTTAGAATCTGATCTCACACTAGAGATAACCAAGATTCTTCCAGTAACAGAGGCTCAGGTTGCTAACCAACTAAGATCAACACTGCGGCGTGGAATCAAGGTTTGAAGGCAGCTTAAATACTGTGGTCCTCCTGATGAGTAGATCAGCCACAGGTGTGTGCGAGGCTCAGCTCAGGAGGACCCACGGCGCACTCTGCTGGAGGCAGAGGGTAATCTCCAGAACCTTAACAGTGACTCCAGCCCTAAAGAAAAGACAAAGAGAGCAGAAGAGGATCCTCGGCGCCCTCTGGTGGGCAAGCCTGAGGATCCCAACACAGATGTTCCAAGGCCAGCCTCCCCAGCTTCAGAAGAACTTCCCTGTCAGCCTCCTCCAGCTCCTGTGGACTTGTCTCATGTCCATCATGGTACTTGTTCTTCTTCCTTCTGGTCTGGACCAGCAGGAAGTGTGAGTACATGGTCTCAGGCAACTCTCCTCTCTGCGCTGTGGTCAACAAGTTCTCAAGAACCGAAGCAGTGATCCAGAGAAAATCTGCTTTCATCCAGGCCGTCAAAGACAAAGAGAGGCTTCCAGACAGCCAGCTTCTCTGCTGGGAGCTTCTGGAGGGTGGGATGGAAAACATCGAGCAGCATGAGAAGACTGTGCTGCTGATCTCTGATCAGGTTCAGCTCCCTGAAGGAAAGCAGGACCACCACACTGACATCTTGGTTCTCCAAGCCCTCTGCCCAGTCCAGAATGAACTTCTGCACCGAGAAGGTTTTTCCAACACTAGCGACGCCGTTGGTCAGAACCACTCTAATGGCTCAATGTTGTTCAGGGAAGATCTTTCAAGATGTTGTGACACCCGAGTGGAGAATCATGGAGGTTCTGGATCTTGGAAGCTCTTTCCAGCTGCTTCACCTCATGTATAAACCTCTCCACTCTGTCCCTCTTTGAGGAACAGAGTGGAGAAGTTGAGAGATCAGTGTAGATCCTGTTGAGGAGGGTTCTACTTCCTGTTTCATCACTTCCTTCATGTCATGATGCTTTTAAGTGATCTGACCCACATGCAGAAAACCACTCAGAAAACCAAGCGAAAGTTTGACAGGTTTATTGATGAGAATCACAGGAAGTAGAATCTTGAACTATGAAGAACCGGATCTAGAAGTGGAAGGGAAGTTCACAGCGGTTAGTTCAATGGCCGTAAGAAACTGAAATGATATCTTGAAAAATTGAGGAAGCGGGACTCACGTTGGAGGGGGTCTCAATCTAATCCTTGAATCCCGGACAGGTCGGTAGAGTTGGACCCTGAGGAGTAATTAGAGCGGATTGCCACTGAGAATTCCGACGGAACTTGAACGGGTCGTGTGGAAGTTTTCCCCAGCTCAGTATGAACACAAAGATCATTCCAGGGGGAAAAGGCCAAACTCCCACTCTGCGGGAAGGCTTTCTGCCAAATGGTAAAGACAAAACAACAAAATTAATCTCAGAGAAAACAAAGCTCAGGTTAGACTCAGCTAATCTCGGCTTTGCTAGAGTACCCAAAACTGGCAAACTCTCGAGGTAGTGGCAGTCAACGGCTGAAATACTCCCCAGTGATGAACCAACGAGCCGCAGGTGTGCAGGAGGGCCAACGAGGACAGGGCACCACCTGGTGGTGGAGGGAGAGACAAACACAAATCAACCCACACAAACTAGATTCCTAACACTTCAGCCACACGTTCACATCTCCTCCTCAGACTGATCTTATGTTCCTCTAGAACCTCCTGCAGACCTGCATCTGCTGGAACAGAGGAGAAAAGACGACTGAAGGAAAAAACCTGATTTAGAGAAGAAGCTGGAACCAAACCATCTGGAACATTAGGAGGTGTTTGTTGTGTCTACCACTATGTGGTGTACAAGTAGAGAATGAAAAGAGGAGTAGAAGAAGTGGGATAGAAAAAGGAGAAGACCTGATGTTACTGTTTTGCTGAACAAGTTCTTAATAAAAAGCTGTTAAGAGTTCTTTGCCAACGTGAGCTTCTACCTCTTCCTGGCTTCTAAACATAACAGTGTTATCATTAGAAAGTCTCTTCCTTCACTTGATCTGATGCTAAACGATCTACCCCATCCTCAGAACTAGAACCTTGTTCAATTGTCAGACAGCATCTTTCTGCCTCTGTTTTGTGTTGAGTATCTGTTCACTGTCAGGATCTGAATCCCAAAGCAGAGAAGATGAAGAAATGCTGACAGAAACCAGCAGCAGCTTTCAGCAACATAAACTCTTTAGCATCATGTCACCATTGTCCTCATTGGACCAGTTCTATTGGACCTTCTGCCACAAACACAGCAGCTCCAGAAGAGGCAGAGAGAAAGAAAAAGGTTTCCTCAGCATTTTCCAGCATTAATGAAGGAAAATAGAGGATATGCTCTAATCTAGCAGAGAAACTGTCATGGTCCATGTTCTGTGTTTCTTTGTTTTCCCTGTTCTTCCTCTGATTGGTTTCTCCCTCCTTCATTTATCCAGCTGTCCATAGGTCTGTAATTGCCCCTGCATGCCTTTAAGTTCCTGTTTGTTCCCTGTGGCAGTCCTATATATGTCTGAACCTGTCATGATGGGTTCTGGGAGTACAGCCCAAAATGCAGAACACACACGGGGAAACTGGGTAAAAGTCCAAAAGGGTTTATTTAAGCACAAACATGGAACTGGTTCAGACTGGGGAGCAGGTTCACTGGAGATTGTACTGGGACTGGAGACTGTTGGTTAGCAGAGTTCATGAGAGGCTAAGCTTCTAGCTTCAGGCTTAGCGTGGCAGTCCTAGATTTGAGCTTCCAGCTCACTGCAGAGAACAACAGGGGAAAACACGAAGGACTCTAGAAACTGATTCCACGTAGGAACCTCCAGGGAAACTCCACACAGAAGTCTTCAGGTTTCAACCACGTAGGAATCTTGGGTTGGCTCACCAGGGCAGATTAGCAGTTTAGGTCTCCTAGAGCTTCAGGCTTGAAACTGGTTTCCTGTGATGCAACTCTCCCAGAGCTGCAGGCCAGAGACAGGTTGCCAGAGAGACAGCTCTTCCAGAGCTTCACGAAGAGACACGAGGTTAAGCTCATCCAGAGCTTCACGAGGAGACAGGAGGTTAAGCTCATCCAGAGCTTTCACGAAGAGACAGGAGGTTAAACTCATCCAGAGCTCTCACGAAGAGACAGGATTCCTGTGAGGCAGAGACAAGGAAGAGTTAGAATCTGATCTCACACAAGAGATAACAAAGATTCTTCTGTAACAGAGGCTCAGGAAGCTAACCAACTAAGATCAACACTGCGGCGTGGAAGCAAGGTCAGGCAGGAGCTTATAAAGGAGAGGTCTTCTGATGAGAGGATTAGCAACAGGTGTGCAGGAAGGTTCCAGCTCCAGAAGACCCACGGCGCACTCTGCTGGAGACAGAGGGTAATCTCCAGATCAGAGCAGAAGGGGATCCTCGGCGCCCTCTGGTGGGCAAGCCTGAGGATCCCAACAGAACCTCATCGTCTCATGGTGTTCCTGGTTCAGACTGTGTCTATTAAACTGAACTTTCTTCTATGAGGAGGTGTCCTGCATCTCATCTGGATCCTGTTCCTCACCTGTTGCACACAGAGCTCATTGGAGAGGCTAGAGCTCACATTTAAATGGCATTTCTCTCTCAGAGACTGGATTGGATGTTTTTAAAGACTGAAAATGACGTGGGACTGATTTGATAATTTAGAAGATTGTTTGAATGATTCCATTGTGTAAATAGAAATATCTATCCTCTAATCAGTGATCTATTGTCAGAGGAAATCCAGGTTTCTGTCTCTCAGACTTTCCTTCCTCTACTTGGAAAAGCAGCAGAGTAGCAGGTTGCTTTCTGCACATTTTTTTTCATGCATCAAAATTACCTCCGGTTTTAAGGAGATGTTCAGTTTTAATGCATTTAGCCTAAAAGACTGAAAACAGAACCAGTTCAGCAAACCCAATAGGTTGTTGGGTTGAACACAGATGGTTCCTTTACTGTCCTACTGAAGCTGAAGATGTTCATGAAGGTCCACCACAGAGAGGACCAGAACCTGGGTGGATGATGTCTGGTTTGCAGGATTCTATTCTATTCTATTCTATTCTATTCTATTCTATTCTATTCTATTCTATTCTATTCTATTCTATTCTATTCTATTCTATTCTATTCTATTCTATTCTATTCTATTCTATTCTATTCCAGTTCCACTCTTAGGTAGGGGGTATAAATAAGTCATATAATTAGTATTGGCGTCATTAGAAACCAGAGTTTGTTCCAAGAAGCTCTGTGTGTGACTCATGTCTTTATTCTGCTTCTTCCCTCATGGTTGGATAACTGCAGAGGTTGATAATACAGGTGGAGAAAGTAAAAAGTCTGTACAGAGATCAGTTCCAAACATTTGCATTTCCATCTCCATCATGCAGACTAATCAGCAGAGGGGCTGATCACCTGGTTAAGTGAACAGGATGAAGGAAAACAAGGCAGGGCTTTTACTTTCTGGACCTGGATGATCCACCTCTGGAAAACTGTAACAGCCACATTTCTGCAGATGAAGATTTCATACATACAGCTTACAGATTACTTAATGTTCATATTCCTTCCTCCTCCATCCCTGATGTCTCCTCTTTACCTCATATTAGATTCTGCTTTTCCAGGTCTGAAACTTTCTGTCCTTAGAACCGGTATAAACAGCAGCAATGGCTTCAGATATGACCAATATTTATCATTCTGGGAAATAAGCCCAGGAAAACTAAATATGGAGCACAAGATGGAACATAAGACCTAAAAATACTAAAACAACTTAACATTGTTTGTGTTAAACAAGAGAAAACTCATCCAAAGCCAACTATAGAACATGGCATCAAATAGATTTCAGCATATTTGAAGCTATTTGGACACAATCAGCAGTTTGAAAAGCTACCAAGGTGTTTTGGAGGCAAAATCTAACAATCAATCAATAAAAGTTAATTAATAGAGCAACTTTTCTTGTCCTCCTAAAACGGTTTCTCTGGTTAATAAAAAGATTGATATTAATAAAGAAAACTGTGCTGTAAGTCCAGCAGATCATGATGGAATCAGTCGGATTCATCAGAGAGGATAACTTTGTTTAACTCTTCTTCTCTCCATCTTGTCACTATGAGGGCAAATTGAAATCCAAACTAGTTGTGCTTTGATCTGTCCTGTTATATTTTATCCCACTTCATAAAGGCAATAACGGCTCCGGAGGCAGGAGTATGCTCGACGTAACTTTAATTAGCTTCACAGGCTAACAACAACAACATCAGAGTTACCCATTCTTCCCAGAATAATCTATGGTAAGCAAAGGGGGACATTCTTAGCAAAACATAA
This sequence comes from Cyprinodon tularosa, assembly GCF_016077235.1. Taxonomy (NCBI): domain Eukaryota; kingdom Metazoa; phylum Chordata; class Actinopteri; order Cyprinodontiformes; family Cyprinodontidae; genus Cyprinodon; species Cyprinodon tularosa. The sequence continues at coordinate 44,982 of NW_024037902.1, forward strand.
CATTTCCTCCCCTCTTAGAATAGAAGTCCCTATAACACAAGGTGTCATAAATCAAAATTATATATCAACAAAAATAATAAAATGACAGTAACATGGGGCTGTAACCGAATCTGTATAAACTATATAAGCCCCCTTTTTTTTCTTTTTTTTTTTTTTAACAAATGCACAAGCATACACAAACAAAACCTACGGGTGAGGGTAGACTGCCGCACCCGTTGCGGCCCCCCTGGGTGTTATTCTGACCCAGATGTTTGGGGGTGCCGTGCTAAAGATTTCATAAGTCCATGCATTTGGGAGGCCTTCGCTCTCTTTCTGGATATCGCCGCTCACAGGGAGGCTCAGGTAGACTGCCTTTCGTGAACTCAGTTTGTACCACCGGGTGTGGGGGCAATGACCCCATCTGCCCCTCTGGCAGAGGAGCAGGTACAGCCTCTTCCAAAACAGGGCTACCCCCAGGCGCTGCCACAGTGTCCAACCCATCATCCTCCAGGACCTCCCCACAGTCAACCATGGGTGGCAGTGTTGGTGCTGGTGCTGCGCTCTGTATGAGTCGATCGACATGCCTTCTCCACACGCGACCATCAGCCGTCTGAAGGGTGTATGAGACCGGACCAGTCTGTGCCACAATGGTTGCTGGCACCCACTGTGGACCAGCACTGTAGTTTCTGGCAAGCACATGGTCACCCGCAGAGAAGTTTCTTTCTTTGGTCTGCCGGCGTTGCTGGATCTCTTTCTCTTGTTGCTTCTGAACAGTGTGTTTTACAGCAGTGGGCTTAAGTAGATCAAAGTGAGTACGCAGATCCCTCTTGAACATCAGGGATGCTGGAGAGGCCTTGGTGGTGGTGTGGGGGGTACTTCTGTAATTTAACAGAAACCGGTGCAGCCGCTGGTGAAAAGAGCCCTGCCCCTCAGAGGTCTTCAGTGCGTGTTTCAGGGTTTGGACAAACCTTTCAGCTAACCCATTAGTAGCTGGATGAAAAGGGGCCGATTTGATGTGCTGCATACCATTTGCCTGCAAGAAAGCAGTCTTTAATTCTGACACCAGCTGAGGCCCATTATCAACTGCATGGGACAACCAAAACGGCTGAACATTTCCCCTAACTTCTCAATTGTTTTGACTGCCGTGGTGGATTTCATGACTGCCACTTCAGGCCATTTGCTGTGGCCGTCCACGGCAACCAGTAGCATCTGCCCTTTCACTTCCTGTTTGGATTAACTGAGTGTGCAGCTGTTGCAGCTGTCCAGAGGAACTCCATCTGAAGTTAAGTTATGTTCTCTGTGATATCTCTGTATCTAAGTAACTCTAACTGACTACTTTAAAACATAGCACCTTCTGCTGCACTTTTCTACTAAGCACTTGTCAGTTTCACACGGTTTTATTTCTGATAGCAAGGAGTAGCTAGCCTAGGCTAGCGCTAGCTTAGCATTGCTATGGCTTCTCTCTCTCCCTCCCTTGACTCTTTTCCAACTCTTCCTTCTTCCTCTCCTCTCTCCTGCTCTCTGTGTCAGATGTTCAGTTATTCCTCTGCCTCCTTTAGTGATAATGGGATGTGTAATAAGTGTAGTATTTTTGTAGCTTTGGAGGCGAGGGTGTCAGAGTTAGAATCCAGGCTTCAGGCTGTAGAACATCCAGGAGTTAAAGTAGGCCCCCCACGTCGCTGTCCTCCAAAAGTGCCTGAGCAGCCAGGCGATTGAGTAACTGTACGCAGAAAACGTAGTCGTGGATCTCTGCCCACTGGTCACCACCAACCCGTTCACGTTTCTAACCGGTTTTCCCCACTCAGTGACACACCCACTGAGAAGCCCACTCTGGTGATTGGCAGCTCCATAGTCAGAAACGTGGCATTAGAGACACCAGGGACCATAGTCAAATGTTTGCCGGGGGCCAGAACGGGCGACATCAAATCCTACCTGAAACTACTGGCTAAGGATAAGGTTAAATACAGTAAGATTGTTATTCACGCTGGTGGTAATGACACCCGGTTACGCCGATCGGAGGTCACTAAAATTAGTGTTGCTTCGGTGTGTAAGTTTGCCAAAAAAATGTCGGACTCCATAATTTTCTCTGGTCCCCTCCCTGATCTAACCAGTGATGACATGTTTAGCCGCATGTCGTCATTCAACCGCTGGTTGTCTAGGTGGTGTCCTAAAAACAACGTGGGCTACATTAATAATTGGCAATCCTTTTGGGGAAAGCCTGGTCTGATTCGGAGAGACGGCATCCATCCCACTTTGGATGGTGCAGCTCTTCTTTCTATGAATCTGTTTACATTTTGTTAAAGTGAGAAGGATTTGTCCCCTTGGAAGTAAAGGCTGTAGCGCCCCGGGGCCTCCTCACACGGTTCTTTTCCTGGGAGCAAGTTATTTACTACTCTTAACTCAAAACTCGTTAAAACCATATAAAAAAGGACTATAAAAACAGGAGTAAAAAAGTAACAGAGTTTATTCCAGATCAGGTCGTTACAAGACAGAGAAAAATGCTTCGAGCTATGCACAGCTGTGGTCTCAAAAATCACGTCCGCAAGCGTCCGGCAAAGTTTGAGCCCCGAACAAGGTCATCACCTGCTTCTTATACCTTGTGAGTCTATGTGTTGCATCATGTGGATGCTTAGCTGTCCGTATCAGAAACTGACACGCCATCCATGTCTTGAACTCCATGCAGGTTGCCTCTCTGTCTCAGGGTTACAGATACAGTAGCTCTCTCCTATCAGTCCGGCTCCAAGATGTGCCCATATCCTGAGTATTCTTAAAGACACGAAGGCTGTCTTGATTAGATGACCTCCGTACACACCACGACATCCACAATGTGAAGGAAGGCCTTCTGCTCTGTCTAATCTGACTAACAAATTAACAGTGCACATGATGTATAAATAATAAACCCTAACAACTCCCCCTGATAAGTTACCGTTTTTACAGGTAACTTAAAAACACAAGAAGCGACACATCTTTGAAGGACCGGGTGACCCAGAGAGCATCTATAATTAGTCATGTATCGTTAATTAGGGATCAAAAGTAATCACAATCAAAGCTTCACAGACCAAATGTTCTCACTCAAGACCACAGTTTCAGCATTTAACTACAATTTGGGTGTCAACTAATTAAAGGAAAGCTGTTTTAGTTTCCTATGCGCACATTATTTTAAGTTACCTTAGACTAGATAACCTAAGCCTATAAATCTAATAAGGCCAAATTCATCTACTCTCACTCCCACCTGGAGGCCTCCTAAATGTGACCGCTCCTCATGGATAAACCATCTATTCAACTTTACCAATCATTCAGTCACAGTAGGGGACATCACAGGACAGGTTGGGCCGTTCTCCACCGGAAAACGCTACCCTCTCTAAAAGGTAGTAAAAACCGGGGTGACCCCGGGGAAAATCCCACTCTCGGCCAATCTGAGCAAGAAAACCCCGTTTTGAATCTGATAATTATCATTACCAACTACTTAAAGAACCTGTAAGGTTCAGAGTCTTCCTACATCAAAGAAAAAGTGGCATAAAACGTGATCTTGGTGGGTCTGGAGCAAAATGTCTCCATGATTTTCATCAAAACCAAATCAAAATAAATCAAAACATATACATCACAATTAGGTAAAATAAAGAATTATCCTGGTCCGAGTTAAAAACAAATGATGAATATCACTGATGATGATGGATTCTTTCAGTGTCTCTATCACTCATCAATCTAATTGATCAATCAGAGTCTCGTATGGCCTCCTCCACAGCCACTTTGGTCTCCATGCAGTCCAATGGCAGATAGATGCTGAATCCATGTGGTGGTTCTCATCACAGTTCAACAATCCTTTCCTCCGGGATCCTTCGACACACAGAGAGTGCAGTCAGTGTTCTTATCACGATAAGCAATGTCTTTAATGAGCAAGTCTTTATTCACTCAAAATCTAAGTGCAGTCACAACCAGATATTCTTATCCACAATTACTTTCCCTTTATCCCTTAAATCACCATTAAACTGACTACATTTAAATTAATTATCCATGGACTCTGTGTTTTTTCAGCAGATTATTTCAGTGTCTATTCAAAAAAACAAAAAATAAAAATAAATAAAAAAGAAATCCCCAAAAACATTAAACATTTAACATAACCTACCTTTCAATGCCTGGCAGTTGAAAGTTATTTATACCAGTATGTATTCAGCCTGAACATCCTATGGATGTTTCAGCTCATCATTTTTTGTTCATATAAGCTCAAAATCACTGCAACTAATATAATCTAATTCAAGGAACCTGTAAATACTTAGAAAACATTTAACCCTTTTTTACACATTGTAACACTCAATTCATGGATTAAATAAATGAATTTTAAAACCATTTCTACATCATAGCATATTAAGTTTTAGTTTCGTCTAAACTTGTAACTGCATTTTAGTTTACTGCTACACCCTCCCCAGAAAATTATTAGAAGTTCTTTAATCTCTAAGGAAAAAACCCAGCTTGGCGCAGATTCCCCCTATTAAAAACTCCCCCACCAGACCTTGTATCCGTGAATGTTAGTGCATGAAAGAAAACCTCATTCCCATGTGGATCCTTGTGTTCTTCCAGTCGTTAACCGTGTGTGGGCGTGTTGTTACGTGACAGTATGTGTGTGTGTCTATGTGAGTGGATCTATACGTGGGAAACTGGTCAGGAGCCATCCCGCTACTGGTTTGGAAGAAAAAGTGTTTCTTGGAGCAGTGATCCTCTCCAACATGCAAAAAAGTTCGATGTTCGGACAAGTCCATCAGGTTTCCCTCTGTTACCACAGCAGCTTTGAACCATAAGAGTCTTGGGGCCATGTGTCCCCACACCCCCTGAAGGATAAGTCTTTACCTGTGTCATCAGCAGTATCACATAGAGGTAGAAGGAAACAGTGCGTCAAAGGTGTTCCTCCCTTCAAGAGGAAATGTCATATTGAATTGTTCATCTGCTCAGAGCACAGGATTGTACTCTGACTTGCTGCTGCGTTCCCAAAACTCAGCAGTACACAGTTCCTGAAGGTGTTGAATTCGACTGCACCCCCTCTATGCAAAGTGTCCAGCTATAGTCCATTTAAAATATTCTCCAAAAAGCAGTGCTCCGATGAGAAAAAACAAACAAAACAAAAACAAAGAACAAAATAAAAACAAGAAAAAAGAAAATCTGTTCCAACATCCCCAGAACCAGTCAATGGTTTTCATATCTGGACCCCTGACCAGATCCAAAAATGTGCAGGAAACATAATCTCTTCTCATATGTGTTATCTCAAATAAACTAAACACTAAAGTGTGCATCCCCTCTAAAGTATTAATTGCAGCTCTAGTGAAGTAAAGTCAGGTGTTCTTATTGCTTCATGCATTAAAAGTATGGTTACCCATCCCCCAAATTGTATATAGCCCCTCAAATGCTATTTATAACTCTGCTCGCAGTAAAAAACCAAACAAAAAAACAAAAAAAAAACAAAAAACAAATAATATTAATCAAAACAAATAAAATAAGAATAAAAATAAAAAATAAATAGTGAAGTTTTAGTCCCTGGGCCTGATATTGAAACGCCATAAGCTCATTAACTCATTAAGTCTTCATCTTTATTGCTTATGTTGAAAAGAAACCATCATTTGCTTTAAACATTTGCTCCTAAAATGTTATAATTTCCCCTAAATTGCATTTGGTTGATGCAACTTTACCATTCCCAAAAGTTAAAGTTTCAACTTGTTGTCCCTTTAATAATATTATGCTAATTAATAACTGACCAAACTATTTATCAAAAAACCCAGTCTAATTTATCACATAGTAAAACATCTCTAAATCCTCTTTTTTATTCCTCTATTTAAGAATACTCCACCCCCTGATGATATAAAGAAAATTTAGCAGACCATTTAAAATCTGTCGGTAAAGTTACTCCTATAATTTATATTCTATGTTGTTGCCATCGCTTCTGATATTTCTCTTTAAGAAAATAAATAAATAAAGCAATAATAATAATAATCCCCAAACTACTGCCGCGTTGTTCAGAAAGATATTACATCTACCTGTTGATCCCCGTAAAGCTAAAATATTATTCATATTCATAGATCTGTATTAATAAACAGGTTTAAAATAAGTTGCCCATAATTTTTCATTGTGAATAAGAAATCTGGTGTGTCAGTTCACTTATCTTTTTTCATCCGTCTTGTCCGATGATCCCATGACCTTCCATCAACCCATCACTGCCAGTGTTCTTTTCTCGTCCAAAGCAGTGGGCATCCAGTCATTTCCTTAATGTTCGCATCTCAGCAGCTGCAAACCATCCCTCCTTCTGTAGTTTAGGAGCAAAGTTAGTCTCTGTGCCCCTTGTAGGTTAATCCATCCTGCGACTCAAGAAAGAAAGTGTCCAATGTCTCTCCAAACAAAAAAGATCCATTGTTCATTTTGAAACATTCCCATCCGTAGTGTAGTCAAAACTATTCAAAAAAATTTAACATGCGTGCCACGTCTTTTTTTTTTTTCCATAAAGGCTAAGATGTTAGTAAACAAACAGAAAAAACAAACAATCATACAGACACAAACAAGGACAAACATGTAAGACAACAAAAACCCCAGTGGTGCCTCCGACTTCTCCAAATAGTTGTTGGTTCATCGTGTCATTCGTTAAATGCCTCTGTCAGCATGACTGCTCTTAATGTTCCACCCCAACAAAAGTCTGTGAGCTTCAAACCACCACATCAATCTGTACCTCATAGGTCATATCAGAACCAGAGAGGAATTAAAACAAACCCAGAGCTCACCAGAATGGCCTTCAGCCGGGAACAAAACATGCAGCCACAATCTCTACACCCTGTCTCTGGCATGCTGCGTTCTCACACCATCTCTCTAATGTCCTAATCCATGGTTCCGATCCAGTCCAGTTACTAACCAAGTCAGTCCAGTCAGTTCGAACCTATTCAAATCCTCCTATCAAAAAGTTTTCAACTATCTGAACCCCCCTCTCTCTCTTGCTCTAGTCACTCTCAGCCAAGTTGTCCATTTCACATGCCAGAACTTCTGCAGCTGTTGGGAAAATAAGGGTTAATGCACATCTTAAACAAAACACAATGAAGGATGAGACTTTTGTCAGCCTGTCCTGGAAGAAAAAATGTTAACATTTAAGGATTGTTACAAACACAGCCTGAAAAAGAAAAAAAAAAGGAACATGTTTAAGCAAAACGATCTCCTGATCCTCCTTAAATGGGCCTCTGAATAATCATGCCTGCTCCCTGACAGCCGCACTGTCACTCTCTACAAGCAGGGAAAAAGTAAATGACCCCTCTGGTTTGTTACCAGGAAAAAGCAATCAAACAGTTCATCAATTAGTCAATAGTTAATCACTTAATTCACAGAAATTTGTAAAGGTAGTAGACTCTAACACGTCATGCAAAGAAGGTAAGGCCCAGATGAACAGTGAAAAGTGTTAGTGTTAGTAATGATTAGAGATTCAAATGAATCAGTTTGTGCCTAGGCAGTTTCCAAACGGCATAATACACAGATAAAAATAATTATAGATAAAAAACTGAAGGCTGAAAAAACCCAGGGTCAGGTCACACTGAAATTGTTCTTAACTCTCCAGCCTTGTTTATAAAAGTTGACCCCGCTGATCTGCTGAGCTCCTGCGGGTATCTTGGCCATATGCTGTGTCCAGTTCCAGCTCGAAGTGTGATTTATCCTGTCCCTAATCAATCACTAATAAAATCCTAATGAGAGAAAAATGAAACTAATCAATCTCTAATGCAATTCTAATGATTGAAAATGAAACCACCTTTAAATTAAAATCATGTAATGCCCTCGTCTGAGATTTTAGTTTCCCAAAAAGTAAAAACACCCATTCTGCTTCTTTCTGGATAATTACTTATATATTTAATTATTTTTCTAATCTATAATCTACTAATCTACAGTATCTCAGCTGCACTCCACACCCAAAAATTACCTCACACCTTACAACAGCAACCTGCTCTGGTCTTGTCAGGGCCTCTCATAGGTGGGGCCCCTGAGCAACATGTTTGATACGATTACTCTTCTGTTATGCCCCCAGTGCTCCTTCTCAGTCCTGTAAAAATGCAAATCATGTTAATGTCACATCAAAAAATATTCTTAATCATTCCCAACTTCACCACACACATTCTACCTCACATGCATTCCACATTTAGGACAGACAGACAGACATTGGCCACATAAAGTTTGTTTAATCCATCAGTATCAATTTAGATTTTATCTTCTTAGAGGAATTTTCCCAATTTAAACAAAAATCATAATCTTTTCACCAGTCCGGTCTTAAGACCTCTGCACCAGTGCTTTTCAGCCTCATTTTAGGATCCTTGTTAAACTCTATGTGCACATTAATGGAACGCCAAGATTTATTTGCTCACGTTAGACACCAAAATAAGTTTTCACACCCAATGATTTTTAATTCTAAGCGTCCCCCAAAAATGACATGTTTGAATTTTCAACTATGAGAACACCTCTAAGGGGTTCTGAAAAAGTGGTATGTTTTGTTTTTCTCCTGAAAATCCCATTACCTGTGTAGTTTTTTGGCAGGTGGGCACATAAAGATTCAGGGTGCTGTATCTGGCCCCCGTATCAACCATAAAAGGACAGTTGCTGCCCTCAATCAAAATAACTATCACTGCTGCTGGAAATTTCTCAAAAACTACCTCCATAACTAAACAAATAGTGGGATCCCGGCCTCCCTAGTATTGCTGCATTGACTTCCTTTCTCTAATTCTTACTGAACCCGCACTTCAATATTCTTTGCCCATTTCTCCCCTTCTCTATCAAACTCACCCTCCATTTCATCTACTGCTGTCTGCCTCTCTTTTATCCACTGAACTCAACCTTCCTAATTTATCTATTTGATGTAACCCACTCTATTTTGAACAGTTGACTGAGTAAAGATCCATTTAATCCACCTTAGAGTATCCTCAGTGATCAGTGTTTAATTTATATTCACTTTGCTACAGTTTGACAAACTTAGCTTGTGTGGTCTAACATTTTCAAATATAAGCTCCTGAATCAGTCACTCTAAATGCAGATTACAATACCATTCTGGTGTAGTAATTGGTAGATGTCTTTAAGGTAAAAACTGCTTCTAGACTCCTGGGCCCTGCTTCTGCTGTGATCGGCCCTGTGTGCACTCAGTCTCTCTGTGTCTTCTTTTCCTTTTCTCTCCTGCCTCTAAGTGAAGGGCTGCTCTGTGTGATCCACCTTCTGGAGCTCAATGTTGGGCCGGGGTTTACCGCACTGAAAATGTACTAATTGATCTTCTTACCTTTAAAATGTTAATTTCAAGACATCGTAAATTGTAAATATATCAACCTCTTATATTTTAAGCTTTCCTTTCCAAGGTTCACCTCCAAAAATCACAGAAACATCGACATTTTCATAACAATAGGAACTGAAATGCTGAAATGCTTTATTTACCGCCTCCTCTATTAAATCTTGCATCTGAAACTCTTTTCGTACCTCTTGTCCCAATTCTTCCTCTGTAGGCCTTATTTCACAATTTATCTGACCTTCACGCAACTCCATAACAGGCATCTGCACACATGGGTTTGATGGAAACATTGCATCACCAGCCTTACGAAACATTTCTCTGACACCTTGGTGTGGACTGGGGTCCATAATAGGCTCTGTTTCTGCAATATTAGATGTACTCATGAAAGGTTTTTCTTTACCTCTGAAGTGTCGAGTGCCTGCTCACCTCCCTGAGCCCCGTTTTGCTCCACCTGTTTCTGTTCAGAATCCTTGTCAGAAAAATAGTTACTAAAATTGAACTTGGTTTGTCTAATCAGATCCAAAAGTTTTGTTTCTTCCTTCTGGTGTTTGTCTCGTCCGAACACACCAGCACCAGCCATTTTTTCACGAGCTTGTGACAATCTATCTTTTAGCGTATCCAAATAAAAACCACGTTGTAAAGTGTTTGGAGGGGGCCCCTCTAATTCCCCAAACACTCCATCTTCTCTCATTTTTTCAACCCATTCATCAAATTTTCTAATGTGGTGTTCTGCATCCTTCAATGGATAACTCGCCATGATCATATTTCTCCCTTTATCCAGACTCGCTTTTAACGAGGTGTTTCTGGATTCAATTTCTAGTCCACATGCATCCATCTTTCACACCTTCCGTTCACACAGTGTATAAAATTGGACCTCGACGTCTTACGTGAGATCCCTCGGTGCTTTAAACTTTTTACCTATAAACTTCAGCGAGCCGCTTTTCTGCTAAGGAAGCGCGTCCGTCAAAGAAATACGTCCGTCAGTGAAAAGGAAAAAAGAAAGGAAATTTAGAGAAAAGAAAAAAGATTTAGATATAGTTCCGCCTAGTTCATTCCACCAATTATGGAATTAGACAAACAAGTTGCCTAATTCGGGCGTCGGCCTAATATGTTTTATGGGGATTATTTTATCGTTTCTCTCTTTCCTTTTATAAGAGAAGAGAAGGAAAGAGAAAAAATGCCCCCAACGGTCCGTTTAACCCTGACCCCCGCCACCAGTCTCGGTTTTTCGTAAATGTCCTTATGGGAGGTATACTGGCAAACTCTAGCCGGCTATGTGACTGGTTGTCTGTGCGTCTGTTTTCAGAAGTGCATCTTTCGTGTCTGCAGGCAGACCGGGAATAAAATCACCGTCCCTTTCTGCATGCAGAAACCGTTGGGCTCTCCAACCAACTTATCCTAGTGAGCAGTATAATTTTTGAAGGTGTTTGCGCAGGGTTCCTTCAGTCGGACTTTCAACCTCTACCCACAGCAGAACGCACGACTTTCTTCCTCTCTCTCCCTCGACTTTCTTCCTCTCTCTCTCTCCTTTTTTTCTTTTTTTTTTTTAATGTGTACACGTTCGCAATGTAAAAAAAAAAAAAACAAATACAACAAAAAAAAAACGCAAAAACAAAAAACTAAAATCACTCTGAGCAATTTCTCTGTCCTCTTTTGCATAAAAAGCTTCAGCTCACTTCAGAAAATCACAACACAGCCAAAGTGTTTTAACAGTAAAAACACTGGAGATATTTTGTAATAAGGAATCTCCTCACCTTATCAGTTGTTTCGGCCGCAGGCTGTGGAGCTTTTTCCATCGGTGGCTCTGTTGTTTTGCTTCCAGGTCACGGGCGGAAACACCAATTTGTTAAAGTGAGAAGGATTTGTCCCCTTGGAAGTAAAGGCTGTAGCGCCCCGGGGCCTCCTCACACGGTTCTTTTCCTGGGAGCAAGTTATTTACTACTCTTAACTCAAAACTCGTTAAAACCATATAAAAAAGGACTATAAAAACAGGAGTAAAAAAGTAACAGAGTTTATTCCAGATCAGGTCGTTACAGGACAGAGAAAAATGCTTCGAGCTATGCACAGCTGTGGTCTCAAAAATCACGTCCGCAAGCGTCCGGCAAAGTTTGAGCCCCGAACAAGGTCATCACCTGCTTCTTATACCTTGTGAGTCTATGTGTTGCATCATGTGGATGCTTAGCTGTCCGTATCAGAAACTGACACGCCATCCATGTCTTGAACTCCATGCAGGTTGCCTCTCTGTCTCAGGGTTACAGATACAGTAGCTCTCTCCTATCAGTCCGGCTCCAAGATGTGCCCATATCCTGAGTATTCTTAAAGACACGAAGGCTGTCTTGATTAGATGACCTCCGTACACACCACGACATCCACAATGTGAAGGAAGGCCTTCTGCTCTGTCTAATCTGACTAACAAATTAACAGTGCACATGATGTATAAATAATAAACCCTAACAATTTATTAGTACTCCAAAACCCTGACCACCCATGGTGCAGACCAGGAAGCAGAGTTGTAGTTTAACACACATCTCTGCAGCTTCTCTACTGTTACCCACTCTTTACTCCATCCAGACAGTGTCTTGCCCACGACCAAAATCGAATAAATTAGCAAATATTCCCAAAGGAGTAAATCATGATAATCTAATTAAAATCAAAATAACTCCAATTGGGGAAAAAGTTAAAACAATTAAATGCGGTCTGTTTAACATAAGATCGCTTTCCTCTAAAAGTCTGCTAGTTAATGACTTGATTTGTGATAATCACATTGACTTGTGTTGCCTTACAGAAACCTGGCTGCAGCAAGAGGATTATGTGAGCATAAATGAGGCAACTCCTTCAAGCTACTTAAATTTTCACATACCCAGAAGTTCTGGGCGAGGAGGAGGAGTAGCAACAATCTTCCAGTCTGACTTACTGATTACTACCAAAACAGTTAATACCTACAACTCTTTTGAACATTTAACCCTTCATTTCCCTGATCCAAATTTCAAGGCAAGAAAACCTCTTCTTTTTGTAACTTTGTATCGTCCACCAGGTCCTTACTCTGAATTTTTAGATGAGTTTTCAGAGATCCTTTCTGATTTGGTATTAAATACTGACAGGGTCATCATAGTGGGAGATTTTAACATCCATGCTGACATTGAAGGCGATAGCTTAAGAGCAGCCTTTAATGCTATCTTAGACACTATTGGCTTTGTTCAAAATGTGAATAGTCCCACACATTCTCATCTTCATACTTTGGATCTTGTGCTGACATACGGCATAGAATGTGAAGAAATAATAGTATTTCCTCAGAACCCTGTCCTCTCTGACCACTTTCTAATAACCTTCAGGATTACTTTAACAGAGTTCTCCTCCCCCAAAAGAAGGTTACATTTTAGTAGATCTTTATCAGATAGTGCAGTTATAAATTTTAAAGAATCTGCTTCACTTTCTCTCTCCTCTGTGTCGCTGAGCAGTGCTGCAGAGTGCAAAAGCATAGCTTATTCCCCTTCACAGGTTGATGATTTTGTTGATGGGGTTGCTAGTTCTCTGCGTACTGCCTTAGACAATGCAGCTCTTTTGAAAATGAAAACCATTAAAAATAGAAAGCTTGCTCCTTGGTTTAATGCAGAGCTGCGTACTTTGAAGCAAAATGCTAGGAAACTGGAGAGAAAATATCGCTCCACAGGCCTGCGGGAGTCCTTCCTAGTCTGGAAAAATGGTTTACTGCTGTATAAGAGGACCCTTTGTAAAGCAAGAGCATCATAATTCTCCTCATTAATAGAGGAGAATAAGAATAATCCTAGATTTCTTTTTGGTACAGTTGCCAAACTCACCCAGAGCCATAGCTCTGTTGAACCGTCCATTCCACCTGCTCTTAGCAGCAATGATTTTATGGGATTCTTTATAAATAAGATTGATCTTATTAAAAATAAGATCATAAGCACTCCCCTATCCGTGATTGTACCTGAGGTAGTCATGGAATCTGAACCGGGTTTAGACTGCTTTGATCCAGTTGAACTTCCTGAATTAGCAAAATTATTGTCTTCATCTAAGCCTTCAACTTGTATGTTAGATCCAGTTCCAACCAGGTTATTTAAGGAGGTAATCCCTTTGATCTGCTCCTCCATCTTAGATGTGATTAATCTGTCTCTGTTACAGGGATATGTACCTAAAGCTTTTAAGGTTGCTGTAATTAAACCTCTGCTTAAGAAACCGTCTCTTGACCCAGATGACTTGGTCAATTACAGACCTATATCCAATCTTCCTTTCTTATCCAAAATTCTTGAGAAAGTAGTTGCCAAACAAGTTTGCGATCACTTACACCATAATGAACTTTTTGAAGAGTTTCAGTCTGGCTTTAGAGCTCATCATAGCACAGAAACAGCTCTGGTGAAAGTCACTAATGATATTCTCATGGCCTCAGATAATGGACTTGTATCTGTGCTCGTCCTGTTGGATCTAAGTGCTGCATTTGATCCAGTTGATCATAATATTCTTTTAGAAAGACTTGAATATTTTGTTGGAATTAAAGGAACAGCACTAGACTGGTTTAAATCTTATCTATCTTATCGAATTCAGTTTGTTCATGTTAATGATAGATCTTCAACATGCTCAAAGGTTACCTGTGGAGTACCACAGGGATCAGTGCTAGGACCAATTCTCTTTACTTTATACATGCTCCCAATCGGTAGAGTTATTAGACAGCATGGGATTAATTTTCACTGTTATGCTGATGATACTCAGCTATATCTGTCTATAAATCCAGATGAAGCTAACCCATTACATAGATTACAGGCATGTCTTGAAGACATAAAAACCTGGATGACTCTTAACTTTCTGCTTCTGAATGCAGACAAAACAGAAGTTATAGTCTTTGGACCAGAGTCTTTGAAAAAGAAGCTGATTAGCCAGTCACTTCATTTGGATGGGATTAAACTGATTTCAGATAATAAAGTAAAAAATCTTGGTGTTATTTTTGATCAGGACCTGTCATTTAAAACCCATATCAAAGAGTTTTCTAGAATTTCCTTCTTTCATCTGAGGAATATTGCAAAAATTAGAAATCTTCTGTCCAGGGGTGATGCTGAGAAACTAGTCCATGCATTTGTTACTTCAAGGCTGGACTATTGTAATTCTTTACTATCAGGAAGTCCACAAACTGTAGTTAAAAGCCTTCAGCTGATCCAAAATGCTGCAGCCAGAGTTCTGATGAAAATTAAAAAGAGAGATCACATCTCTCCTATCCTGGCTTCTCTTCATTGGCTTCCTGTTAAATCCAGAATAGAATTTAAAATCCTCCTTCTCACTTATAAAGCCTTAAATGGCCAAGCTCCATCTTATATCAGAGATCTGATTGTTCCTTATGTTCCTAACAGAGCACTTCGCTCTCAAGCTGCAGGTTTACTAGTGGTTCTTAGAATTTCTAAAAATAGAATGGGAGGCAGATCTTTTAGTTATCAGGCTCCTCTCCTGTGGAACCAACTACCAATTTTAGTCCGTGAGGCAGACACCCTGTCTACTTTTAAGGCTAGGCTTAAAACTTTTCTTTTTGATAAAGCTTATAGTTAGGGTGGCTCAGGTTATCCTGAGCTATCTCTATAGTTAAGCTGCTATAGGCTTAGACTTCTGGAGGACATAGGGACCCCCATTTCATCATTCTGCTTCATTCTCTCTCTATTCTCCTATTCTGCAGAATCTGTTAGTTCAATCTCTAACCTTCTGCTCTCTCTGCTTTTCCTCAGAGTAGCTTTGCCTCGTCTGTTCCTGTTTGGCTGTGACGTCATCCTGGAAAGAAACATCAGCTGTGCTGCTTCCATCAACACTCTTGTTTATAGATGTTGGAGATCGGCCTGTTTTCCAGTGTGGTCCTGTGACTGGGTGGATGTGCTCTCTTCGTCCTCTGGCATGGAAGCTGCCTTGGAGCTCGTCTGCCTGGCTGTGTGTTTCCTGGACGGGGCCGCCTTTTACAGCTGCTTTTTATGTCTCTGCTTCCGTCTCCTTGAACCCCAGTCGGCCTCGGCAGATGGCAGCTCACACTGAGCCTGGTTCTGCTGGAGGTTTCTTCCTGTTCAAAGGGAGTTTTTCCTCTCCACTGTCGCTACAAGCATGCTTAGTGTGAGGGATTGTATTTGAGTCAATGAATCGATACAATCAACTGGTTTTCCTTAGAGAACTTTGTATCAATTTCACTGTATGATCTGGTTGAACTGTAAAGTGCCTTGAGATGACATGTGTTGTGAATATGGCGCTCTATAAATAAACTGAATTGAATTGAATTGGTCCCGCAAAATCTACGTGTATTCGCTGCCATGGTTCTTCAGGAAACTTCCAGGGGTGTAGGGGCGCTAGCGGTGGAATGTTTTGGGCCCTCTGGCATGTGTGGCAGCACTTTGCTACGTTCTCGATTTCTCTGTCCACTCCTGGCCACCAAAAGAAACTCCTTGCCAATTCCTTCATGCACATGAATCCACTATGGCCGGCATGTAATTGTTGCAGAATTGTCTTGTGTAGTGTTGGTGGAATGACCACCCTCCTTCCCCACAGCAAACACCCCGACTGTATCGATAGTTCCGTTTTCCTGGACAGGTAAAGATGAAAACCTGGAGCATCGCTGACGAAATGGCCCTTTGTCATCATATCTGTGACCCCTGTCAACACCGGATCAGTGCGCGTTGCCCTCTTTACCTGTGCAGCTGTGACAGGTGCCCCTTCCACCTGGCTGAAGTAGAAAACCTCTTCACAGTTGGTTTCTGGTTTGGTAACAGGTAGTGGAAGCCTGGATAACCCATCAGCATTTTGGTGTTGGTCTGCCTTGCGATATTCGATCTCATATGAATGAGCTGATAACAGCATGGCCCAGCACTGCATTCGGCTATCAGCCAATGACGGTATGCCTCAATGTGGTCCCAGGATTGTAGTGAGGGTCCTGTGATCAGTAAGGAGAGTGAACCGCCGTCCATACAGATAATGGTGGAAACGCAGCACCCCAAAGATAATGCTCAGGGCCTCTCTCTCTATTTGTGCATAATTAGACTCTGCTTTGTTCAATGTTCGTGAGGCAAAGGCGATAGGTTTTTCTTCCCCATTAGGCAGTATGTGGGAACTGACCGCTCCCACTCCATAGGGCGAAGCATCACAAGCGAGTTGTATGGGTAAGGAGGGGTCAAAATGTGTGAGCACCCCCAACTTCAGCAACGTATCTTTTGCCTCCTGAAAGGCCTTCTGGCATGCCTCACTCCAGTTCCAGGCTTTTCCTTTGCAGAGAAGGCTGTGCAGGGGCTTTAATATGGTTGCTAAGTTGGGTATGAACCGGCCATAATAGTTGAGTAATCCAAGGAAGGAGCATAGCTGACCCACACTTTGGGATGGAAGTGCATTAGCAATGGCGCGGCTCTTGGACGGGGTGGTGTGTAATCCTTTAGCATCGATAACATGCCCCAAATACTCAACTGAGGGCTTAAAAAATTCACATTTATCCTTACGCCCTCTGAGGCCGTAGCCCTGTAACCGCTGGAGGACTGCATCCAGATTGCGCAGATGTTCTTCATCAGTGGCTCCGGTGCACAAAATGTCATCGAGGTAGCATTGTACACCAGGGAGACCACTGAGGATCTGGTCCATGGCACGCTGAAAATGGGCCGGTGCTGACGTGATGCCGAAAGGATCTGAATAGGCCTTTTTGTGTTGTTATAGTGAGGAGTTCTCGGGACTCTTCTTCGACGCACATCTGCAAATAGGCCTGATTTAAATCTATTTTGCTAAATTTCTGTCCATGACTCAGTCCAGCAAAAAGATTTAAAGGGATATTGTTCAGGAGCTAGCACAGGATCTAGCGTCACTTTGAAATCTCCACAGATGCGGATGTCCCCATTTCTTTTAGGCACCGGAACAATAGGCGTAGCCCACTCACTAATAGCAACTGGCTCCAGCACGCCACTAGTAACAAAGGTATCAAGTTCAACTTCCACCTTAGAGCGTATGGCATACGGCACCGATCTGGCTTTAAGAAATTTCAGTCTCGCCTCTGCTTTGAAACTAAGCTTAGCAGTGATGTCTTTTATGAGGCCTAGCTCGCTTTTGAATACGTCTTGGTTCCTCTGTAAAAGAGCTGCTAGCTCACTGGAGCTTGGAGACAGCATCTTCACTGTTTGCCAATTTACTTTTAGGTTCTCCAACCAGACCCGGCCTAAGATGGAAGGACAGTCCCCCTTAGCTACATAGAGAGGGAGGGTCCTCACCTGGTTGTCGCTTTGGACAGTGACATCAAAGCCAAGTGTTGTAGGTGACTTTTATACACCCTTTTTGAGACAATGGATGCTTTGGATCCAGTGTCAATCTGCATTTTTACGGGGTGACCTTCTAGCAGGGGCCTTGCCCAATAACCCTCGTCATCAGCATCCACTTTATTTATTTTCATTGTATGTACATTCACCTCCAACTCTTCATCCGACTCACTAGACCGTTCATCTTGTTTTACTGTATGAACTGGCCTTTTTTTCTTCCCTTTTTTGTAGTCTTGTCTGTTTTCAATGCTAATGCTGATAGCTTTGTCCAATGTTAAATTTTTAGTGGCTAGCAATCTCTTTTGCGCTGCTTGATCTTTAAGGCAGCACACCAGCTTGTCTCTCAACTTGTCATTTAGCACGTTACCGAATTCGCAATATTCCGCCAATTTTCTCAGTGCCGCAACAAACACGGACACCAACTCTCCTTCTTCTTGATCACGTTTATGAAACCTGAACCTCTCAGCGATTAATAATGGCTTGGGTGAAAAATGGTCTGACAAAACCTTCACGATTTCAGCATATGTCTTTTCCCCAGGCTTTGTGGGTTGAAGTAAGTCATGTAATAGATTGAAAGTTTTAGGTCCCATCACAGCCAGGAATGTGGGCACCATTTTGTGATTAGCAATGCCGTTAGCCTGGAAAAAGTAATCAAAACGTTCGGCGTATGAGCTCCATTGTTCAACATTTTTGTCAAAGGGGCCAATATTGCCAATAACTCCCGCCATTGCTGGGGTTGTTTCCCTTACTTCAGGTTGATTCGGACTGCTCGTATTAGTACTGGGCTCCATGAGCTGCTCAGCGTTGGGTTGCTCTGGCTCCGGGGCGCCGAATATTTCCTCCTCGGAAGATGAATTGGAGAACATAATCCAGCATCCTCTCCCCGTAAAAGACGGTGAATGTCTCGTAACTTGCCGGCGTAGATTCGTACTATCCTTGTCGCCACTTGTTATATTTTATCCCACTTCATAAAGGCAATAACGGCTCCGGAGGCAGGAGTATGCTCGGTGTAACTTTAATTAGCTTCACAGGCTAACAACAACAACATCCGTGTTACCCATTCTTCCCAGAATAATATACGGTAAGCAAAGGGGGACATTCTTAGCAAAACATAACATGTCCTGTAGAGCAGGAAGCTGATTCTATCCAGCCTAAACTCTGAGGAATATGTTCTGTTGGTTCCTCAGCTGATAGGGAACAGAGTCTGACAGGCAGATCAGTGAATCACAGTAACAGAATCCAGTTGAGTTTGTAGGATTGTTTGGTGGATGGACAGCTCTCCATTACTGAACCTCTTCCTGAAGTACTCCTCCTCCTGGATGTTGGTGAAGCCTCGTACTCCTGTTACCATGGAAACACAGAAAGGAGAGATCCGACTGGCCGTCGCAGGTCGGGAAGTTAACCAGACCAGAGCCTAGGGAAGCAGGTTTATCATGTTTAAACATGATTATAGCATCTAGTAGCGGAAGACTCACACTGCTGCTCCAGGATCATTACTGAAAAAGGATGATCTTTGGACCGGTCACTCTTCATAGAAACACAGCTGGATGATGGAGACCCTGCTCTTTTCTCCTCAGCCTGAAGCCCATCTAAGAAGGAAATAAAGACTCTTAGTTAACATGTAATTCAGTCCCAGTTTCAGTAAGTCACTTTTCTGTTTGCTCTTTTGCTTCTTTACTTATCTTATTTTTTATTCTGTATTTGTTCTCTGCAGCATTGTATCTGACAGCTATCTTAGATTTAGTCTTAGTTTTAGTCTTCAGGATGAAAACTATTATCAGTTTTAGTCACATTTTAGTCATTACTATATGTGATAGTTTTAGTTGGTTTCAGTCGACAAAAACTCAAAAAGGTTTTAGTCTAGTTTTAGTGAGTTTTTTTAATCCAATTTATAAAACACTTAACCTTTAGAATTTCGAGTAGCAACCAGATTCTCTACCAGACTGACAGCTCTTCTCTAGATACTACAGTTGCTGGGTATAGAATGCTGCCGTGCAGATCATCATTTCTGTTAGGCAGAACACTGATTTTTTACAATTCAAAGAAACGTTTTTATGAATTAATGCTCTACTTTATAAAAAATGTCTCACAAAATTTGCGAAAATAACAGATCTAGTTCAACACATCATATTGGTCAAAATAGCAGACAGACAAGCTAACAAAATGTCCAATAAAGGAATGGTTTTAGATATGCAAGGTTTCCATCCCGAAGCAAACACTTCCTGATCTACTATGAATTCTGCATTACACACAGATCAATGAAATCTTCATTGCTCCAAAAAAAAGCAAAGAACCAAAACATTCATCTTTCTACTTTGACAATTTTGGCTTTATTTTTTTTTTATAGCTGTTTATTTATTTCTTAATTTCTTTTTTTTTTTTTTTGGGGGGGGGGGGGGGGGGGGTTAAAGTAGATTTAACTTCATAAGGGTCTGATATAAGAAAAAATAAACACAGAACCTACCTATACAATTGCCTTGTAACACTGATAGGGGTTAATAATCATAACCACTTATTGTCCTAGATGTTGGCATCTGGAGCTGTACCACCTTCCTCCAGCAGAGTGCGCCGTGGGTCTCCTGGAGCTGGAGTCTTCCAGCACACCTGAGACGCATCTTCTTATCAGGAGACCTCTCCTATATAACCAGCTGCCAGACCTTGCTCCGATGCCGCAGTGTTGACCTTAGTTTGGTTAGC
This sequence comes from Cyprinodon tularosa, assembly GCF_016077235.1. Taxonomy (NCBI): domain Eukaryota; kingdom Metazoa; phylum Chordata; class Actinopteri; order Cyprinodontiformes; family Cyprinodontidae; genus Cyprinodon; species Cyprinodon tularosa. The sequence goes on from NW_024037902.1 coordinate 65,202, forward strand.
AACCTGAGCCTTGAAACTGAAGAATTTTAGTTGTCTCTTGAGAGAGATCAGATTCTAACTCTCATCTGTTTTCGCCTCACAGGAAACCTGTGTCTAGCCTGAAGCTCTGGATGAGCTTAACCTGCCAAATCTGCCCTGGTGAGCCAACCTGAAGATTCCTATGTGGATTCCCCTGCTGCTCTTAGTGAAGAGCTGGAAACTCTGATCAAGGTCTGCCATTCAAAGTCAGAAGCTAGACGCTGCAGCTGCTCTAGAACTCTGCTGAACAAACAGTCTCTGGACCCAACGGTTCCCTCTCTCTCTCAAAGAGAAGCCCGGACTCAGTCAAGGTACAATCCTGAATTATCAAAGACTCATAACTAATCTGCCTGTCTTCTAATCAAACTATCATCTCTGCAGACTTCAGTGAACCAGCCCGGACCAGTTCCTGACCCAGTACATAATCTTGTGTTTTGTAAAACTTCAATAAACTCTGTTAAACTTTTACCCAGCCTCCGTTGTGTTCTGCATGTGGGCTAAGAACCTTAAACCCATCATGACACTAGAAATAAAAACCAAACAGAGCAAGTGTTCGTTTCTTTTCTGCAGAAAAGACCAAGGGTTAGACACCTTGAAAAGTCTGTACTCAACTCTGCCCAAACCTCTCTTTTCTGCTGCTTTTATTATTGGACTTCAAAGGAATTACAGGAGTGGTCAAAAGTTACCAGGAGGGGTCAGAAGTTATCAGTCACCTACGGCTGCATAGCTGGATAATTCCAGGCCCTGAGAGAAATATTTGCTCTCCTCATTCAGAACAATACTTTACATTCCTTGGCCAAATGCCTGTAACTTGAAATAAAATAAAAGGTGCGGGCGGCGGGGGGGTGGCGGCGGACGTGGCTGTGCTGCTTTGGCTTCGTCCGGTGGGGGAGCGATGTGTTTCGCTCCGCTCTGGCTTTGTGCTGCCCCTCGGGCTGCTGGGTGGGGGGTGGTTGGGCCGGCTGCGGTGTGCTCTTCTTGCCGTTTTGCGCCGTGCGGCTTTTCTGCTCTTGGGTTGATTCTGTGCGCGGTGTATTGCATTGCACGCTGTTGGCATCGGCCTTGGTGGGGTGGGGCTGCGCTTTTGGCCAGGGGGGCGTTTTGGGGGGGTCCCGCGGCGCTCACGGCCGGTTCGCGGCGGATGCGCATGGACCCCGGCCGCAGGCGCATGGGCCTGTGCCCATGCACCTGTGTGATTTTCCTGGGTGGTGCGGTCGCGGTGGGTGTTGCGGCCGGTCGCCGGGGCTTGGTGCCGGGGGGCGGGGCGTGTTTCGGTGCTCTGTGGGGCTGGGGCGTTTTGGTCAGTGCCGTGGGGGGGCCGGTGTTCGGTGCCCGGGCCTACTTCAGGGTGGCCGGCTGCCGGCGGAGGCCACGGACTCCGCCGGCAGTGGCTGGGGGGCTTCTTCGGGGCTGTCTCTCCTCCTCCCTTGGTGGGGGTCTGATTTCCGGGGCTGGCCCCCCCTTGGTGCCTTCACTCTTGGGGTCCCTTTGGGTGTCTGGGGCTTTGGGTCTCCCGGCGGTGGACTCAGTGCTCTGGGGGGTGTGCCTCTCCGGCTCTCCACAACCACTATTGAGCATTTGTTCTAAGTTAAAACTTTACATGCACAAGTTCACCCTCACAAACAACTACAGGTGCTAGGCTTCAGGTACTTAGAGATTCACTTCCAAACATTCATATCTTCAGGTAACACAGAGTACATGTCAGACTTAATAATATTACTTTAGCGATAGTTTCAAGGTGTTGCTTTATTGTATATCTCGTACCATGTCTTTTGGTTGTGCTGTTCTTTTTTCATGTCGTTACAGGTGATAAGGCAGACTGAAAATGTTTTGTCATTGTCTCCTTTCTATCTCCTCTTTCTTCCATCTTTTCTTTTTCCTTTTTCTTCTTCTGCTTTTCTGCTCTACTAACATTGCAGTGTCCATATAAACTGTAAAACTCCCTGCATAATTATAATAAAGCTATTTATATGCATGAAACAAGTGGAGCAGTATGGCAATTGCCATACCGCTACACTTGTGAAAGTAAAATCTGTTGGGCTCCTTTTGGCATCAAGACAATTATTATTATTGCCACAATGCAAGACAGGACACTGCAAAAAAAAAAAAAAAACAAAAAAACAAAACAAAAACAAAAAAGAAATAAAATGATAAGAAATACATTTTTCTAACAAATGCCATGACAATTTGGACAGAGATTTCAATAATATGTCAACTAAAATGATGAAATATTTAAATAGAAAGAAAAAAGGACTATGAGAGAGAGATATTATAAGAAATATTCACCTTTTCATCTGGGTCTTTATCCGGGAAAAAAAAAACAGTATGCAATTCAATATTTTCTTTGGATATAATTTAGGGATTCATTTTAGTATAAATTAAAGAAGTTTTAGCATCGCCTCTTGTGAGCTGGATGAAATATAAAATCCTGATAGTTACACAAAATAATTTTTTATGCTTGGCACAGGATGATCAGCCACATATAAATATTTAAGTAGCGAGGGCAGGAAAAGCCATTACTGCTGAGGGCCAACCCTCAGTGTAGAGTGTAAAGCGCAGACTCTGAGCTACGTGCGTGCAAAGACACATTTCTGCACAAGCACAACTGGAAGAGCTTTTCAGAGTTAGGCGTGCAGTACTGGACCATTCCGGATTATTTCCCCCTTGCCTTTGCTGCCATGGTCCATCTCTGGTCATGCAGAATGTGCACCGCTACACACCAGGTGGAAGGCATGTCCAACAAGGATGCAGCTGCACAGCTGATACTGCACAACCATGCATTATAAATGTGTGACAGACCACCTGCTAATATTTTTATCCAGTCTTTTCCCATCAACAAAAACTCACACCCATTACTCGACATGTTTTCGTCATCAAAGGTCCACATTTAGTTCAGCCAGTGAGCTGAGCTGGAGCAAAATGTCAGTCTGGACCACTGAAACCAGTTCAAACTGGGAGTTGCAGATGAGCTTTTGGTGTTTCTCTACCATCAATGCTGAGATGAAATAAAATGATCAATGAAACATTTATTCCTCAGAAAAACTGCAGCCTGAATGGAAGCTGAGGGTTCTGCTAAGCTCACTGCAAGGAGCGGAGCGGACAGAGAGATGAGAAAGTTCTGTCTTCCAGCAGATCAGCTCTGAGGGGGTGTTGGCCCCTCTGGCCCCTGCCTTTAGCCGGCCTTGAATCTGACAGGTATGAGGATGAAGAGAGCAGGAAGGACATGCAGCTAATGGAGGCCAAAACGCTCTTTTCACAGTGAGAAAAGCTCATTTTGGCCTCTGTAGCTGTAACAGACAAACCATTAATGATACAGCCATGATCTTTTCTGGCAATCATCTAGAGCTGAAAACTAACAATATAAAGTAGATTTGAGCAGATGTTTTTGGTTCCAAGCTTCAAATCAGAAAGTTGAGGCCAAAACGCTCTTTTCACAGTGAGAAAAGCTCATTTTGGCCTCTGTAGCTGTAACAGACAAACCATTAATGATACAGCCATGATCTTTTCTGGCAATCATTTAGAGCTGAAAACTAACAATATAAAGTAGATTTGAGCAGATGTTTTTGGTTCCAAGCTTCAAATCAGAAGGTTGAGGCCAAAACGCTCTTTTCACAGTGAGAAAAGCTCATTTTGGCCTCTGTAGCTGTAACAGACAAACCATTAATGATACAGCCATGATCTTTTCTGGCAATCATCTAGAGCTGAAAACTAACAATATAAAGTAGATTTGAGCAGATGTTTTTGGTTCCAAGCTTCAAATCAGAAGGTTGAGGCCAAAACGCTCTTTTCACAGTGAGATAATGCCATTTTGGCCTCTGGAGTTGTAACAGACAAACCATTAATGATACAGCCATGATCTTTTCTGGCAATCATCTAGAGCTGAAAACTAACAATATAAAGTAGATTTGAGCAGATGTTTTTGGTTCCAAGCTTCAAATCAGAAGTTGAGGCCAAAACGCTCTTTTCACAGTGAGATAAAGCCATTTTGGCCTCTGGAGTTGTAACAGACAAACCATTAATGATACAGCCATGATCTTTTCTGGCAATCATCTAGAGCTGAAAACTAACAATATAAAGTAGATTTGAGCAGATGTTTTTGGTTCCAAGCTTCAAATCAGAAGGTTGAGGCCAAAACGCTCTTTTCACAGTGAGATAAGCTCATTTTGGCCTCTGTAGCTGTAACAGACAAACCATTAATGATACAGCCATGATCTTTTCTGGCAATCATCTAGAGCTGAAAACTAACAATATAAAGTAGATTTGAGCAGATGTTTTTGGTTCCAAGCTTCAAATCAGAAGGTTGAGGCCAAAACGCTCTTTTCACAGTGAGAAAAGCTCATTTTGGCCTCTGTAGCTGTAACAGACAAACCATTAATGATACAGCCATGATCTTTTCTGGCAATCATCTAGAGCTGAAAACTAACAATATAAAGTAGATTTGAGCAGATGTTTTTGGTTCCAAGCTTCAAATCAGAAGGTTGAGGCCAAAACGCTCTTTTCACAGTGAGATAAGCTCATTTTGGCCTCTGTAGCTGTAACAGACAAACCATTAATGATACAGCCATGATCTTTTCTGGCAATCATCTAGAGCTGAAAACTAACAATATAAAGTAGATTTGAGCAGATGTTTTTGGTTCCAAGCTTCAAATCAGAAGGTTGAGGCCAAAACGCTCTTTTCACAGTGAGATAATGTCATTTTGGCCTCTGTAGTTGTAACAGACAAACCATTAATGATACAGCCATGATCTTTTCTGGCAATCATCTAGAGCTGAAAACTAACAATATAAAGTAGATTTGAGCAGATGTTTTTGGTTCCAAGCTTCAAATCAGAAGGTTGAGGCCAAAACGCTCTTTTCACAGTGAGATAATGCCATTTTGGCCTCTGGAGTTGTAACAGACAAACCATTAATGATACAGCCATGATCTTTTCTGGCAATCATCTAGAGCTGAAAACTAACAATATAAAGTAGATTTGAGCAGATGTTTTTGGTTCCAAGCTTCAAATCAGAAGGTTGAGGCCAAAACGCTCTTTTCACAGTGAGATAATGCCATTTTGGCCTCTGTAGTTGTAACAGACAAACCATTAATGATACAGCCATGATCTTTTCTGGCAATCATCTAGAGCTGAAAACTAACAATATAAAGTAGATTTGAGCAGATGTTTTTGGTTCCAAGCTTCAAATCAGAAGGTTGAGGCCAAAACGCTCTTTTCACAGTGAGATAATGCCATTTTGGCCTCTGGAGTTGTAACAGACAAACCATTAATGATACAGCCATGATCTTTTCTGGCAATCATCTAGAGCTGAAAACTAACAATATAAAGTAGATTTGAGCAGATGTTTTTGGTTCCAAGCTTCAAATCAGAAGGTTGAGGCCAAAACGCTCTTTTCACAGTGAGATAAGCTCATTTTGGCCTCTGTAGTTGTAACAGACAAACCATTAATGATACAGCCATGATCTTTTCTGGCAATCATCTAGAGCTGAAAACTAACAATATAAAGTAGATTTGAGCAGATGTTTTTGGTTCCAAGCTTCAAATCAGAAGGTTGAGGCCAAAACGCTCTTTTCACAGTGAGATAATGCCATTTTGGCCTCTGTAGTTGTAACAGACAAACCATTAATGATACAGCCATGATCTTTTCTGGCAATCATCTAGAGCTGAAAACTAACAATATAAAGTAGATTTGAGCAGATGTTTTTGGTTCCAAGCTTCAAATCAGAAGGTTGAGGCCAAAACGCTCTTTTCACAGTGAGATAATGCCATTTTGGCCTCTGGAGTTGTAACAGACAAACCATTAATGATACAGCCATGATCTTTTCTGGCAATCATCTAGAGCTGAAAACTAACAATATAAAGTAGATTTGAGCAGATGTTTTTGGTTCCAAGCTTCAAATCAGAAGGTTGAGGCCAAAACGCTCTTTTCACAGTGAGATAAGGTCATTTTGGCCTCTGGAGTTGTAACAGACAAACCATTAATGATACAGCCATGATCTTTTCTGGCAATCATCTAGAGCTGAAAACTAACAATATAAAGTAGATTTGAGCAGATGTTTTTGGTTCCAAGCTTCAAATCAGAAGGTTGAGGCCAAAACGCTCTTTTCACAGTGAGATAATGCCATTTTGGCCTCTGGAGTTGTAACAGACAAACCATTAATGATACAGCCATGATCTTTTCTGGCAATCATCTAGAGCTGAAAACTAACAATATAAAGTAGATTTGAGCAGATGTTTTTGGTTCCAAGCTTCAAATCAGAAGGTTGAGGCCAAAACGCTCTTTTCACAGTGAGATAAGCTCATTTTGGCCTCTGTAGTTGTAACAGACAAACCATTAATGATACAGCCATGATCTTTTCTGGCAATCATCTAGAGCTGAAAACTAACAATATAAAGTAGATTTGAGCAGATGTTTTTGGTTCCAAGCTTCAAATCAGAAGGTTGAGGCCAAAACGCTCTTTTCACAGTGAGATAAGGCCATTTTGGCCTCTGGAGTTGTAACAGACAAACCATTAATGATACAGCCATGATCTTTTCTGGCAATCATCTAGAGCTGAAAACTAACAATATAAAGTAGATTTGAGCAGATGTTTTTGGTTCCAAGCTTCAAATCAGAAGGTTGAGGCCAAAACGCTCTTTTCACAGTGAGATAATGCTCATTTTGGCCTCTGTAGTTGTAACAGACAAACCATTAATGATACAGCCATGATCTTTTCTGGCAATCATCTAGAGCTGAAAACTAACAATATAAAGTAGATTTGAGCAGATGTTTTTGGTTCCAAGCTTCAAATCAGAAGGTTGAGGCCAAAACGCTCTTTTCACAGTGAGATAAGCCATTTTGGCCTCTGTAGTTGTAACAGACAAACCATTAATGATACAGCCATGATCTTTTCTGGCAATCATCTAGAGCTGAAAACTAACAATATAAAGTAGATTTGAGCAGATGTTTTTGGTTCCAAGCTTCAAATCAGAAGGTTGAGGCCAAAACGCTCTTTTCACAGTGAGATAAGCTCATTTTGGCCTCTGTAGTTGTAACAGACAAACCATTAATGATACAGCCATGATCTTTTCTGGCAATCATCTAGAGCTGAAAACTAACAATATAAAGTAGATTTGAGCAGATGTTTTTGGTTCCAAGCTTCAAATCAGAAGGTTGAGGCCAAAACGCTCTTTTCACAGTGAGAAAAGCTCATTTTGGCCTCTGTAGTTGTAACAGACAAACCATTAATGATACAGCCATGATCTTTTCTGGCAATCATCTAGAGCTGAAAACTAACAATATAAAGTAGATTTGAGCAGATGTTTTTGGTTCCAAGCTTCAAATCAGAAGGTTGAGGCCAAAACGCTCTTTTCACAGTGAGATAATGTCATTTTGGCCTCTGTAGTTGTAACAGACAAACCATTAATGATACAGCCATGATCTTTTCTGGCAATCATCTAGAGCTGAAAACTAACAATATAAAGTAGATTTGAGCAGATGTTTTTGGTTCCAAGCTTCAAATCAGAAGGTTGAGGCCAAAACGCTCTTTTCACAGTGAGATAAGGCCATTTTGGCCTCTGGAGTTGTAACAGACAAACCATTAATGATACAGCCATGATCTTTTCTGGCAATCATCTAGAGCTGAAAACTAACAATATAAAGTAGATTTGAGCAGATGTTTTTGGTTCCAAGCTTCAAATCAGAAGGTTGAGGCCAAAACGCTCTTTTCACAGTGAGATAAAGCCATTTTGGCCTCTGGAGTTGTAACAGACAAACCATTAATGATACAGCCATGATCTTTTCTGGCAATCATCTAGAGCTGAAAACTAACAATATAAAGTAGATTTGAGCAGATGTTTTTGGTTCCAAGCTTCAAATCAGAAGGTTGAGGCCAAAACGCTCTTTTCACAGTGAGATAAGCTCATTTTGGCCTCTGTAGTTGTAACAGACAAACCATTAATGATACAGCCATGATCTTTTCTGGCAATCATCTAGAGCTGAAAACTAACAATATAAAGTAGATTTGAGCAGATGTTTTTGGTTCCAAGCTTCAAATCAGAAGGTTGAGGCCAAAACGCTCTTTTCACAGTGAGATAAGCTCATTTTGGCCTCTGTAGTTGTAACAGACAAACCATTAATGATACAGCCATGATCTTTTCTGGCAATCATCTAGAGCTGAAAACTAACAATATAAAGTAGATTTGAGCAGATGTTTTTGGTTCCAAGCTTCAAATCAGAAGGTTGAGGCCAAAACGCTCTTTTCACAGTGAGATAATGCCATTTTGGCCTCTGGAGTTGTAACAGACAAACCATTAATGATACAGCCATGATCTTTTCTGGCAATCATCTAGAGCTGAAAACTAACAATATAAAGTAGATTTGAGCAGATGTTTTTGGTTCCAAGCTTCAAATCAGAAGGTTGAGGCCAAAACGCTCTTTTCACAGTGAGATAAGGCCATTTTGGCCTCTGGAGTTGTAACAGACAAACCATTAATGATACAGCCATGATCTTTTCTGGCAATCATCTAGAGCTGAAAACTAACAATATAAAGTAGATTTGAGCAGATGTTTTTGGTTCCAAGCTTCAAATCAGAAGGTTGAGGCCAAAACGCTCTTTTCACAGTGAGATAAAGCTATTTTGGCCTCTGGAGTTGTAACAGACAAACCATTAATGATACAGCCATGATCTTTTCTGGCAATCATCTAGAGCTGAAAACTAACAATATAAAGTAGATTTGAGCAGATGTTTTTGGTTCCAAGCTTCAAATCAGAAGGTTGAGGCCAAAACGCTCTTTTCACAGTGAGATAAGGTCATTTTGGCCTCTGTAGTTGTAACAGACAAACCATTAATGATACAGCCATGATCTTTTCTGGCAATCATCTAGAGCTGAAAACTAACAATATAAAGTAGATTTGAGCAGATGTTTTTGGTTCCAAGCTTCAAATCAGAAGGTTGAGGCCAAAACGCTCTTTTCACAGTGAGATAAGCTCATTTTGGCCTCTGTAGTTGTAACAGACAAACCATTAATGATACAGCCATGATCTTTTCTGGCAATCATCTAGAGCTGAAAACTAACAATATAAAGTAGATTTGAGCAGATGTTTTTGGTTCCAAGCTTCAAATCAGAAGGTTGAGGCCAAAACGCTCTTTTCACAGTGAGATAAAGCTCATTTTGGCCTCTGTAGTTGTAACAGACAAACCATTAATGATACAGCCATGATCTTTTCTGGCAATCATCTAGAGCTGAAAACTAACAATATAAAGTAGATTTGAGCAGATGTTTTTGGTTCCAAGCTTCAAATCAGAAGGTTGAGGCCAAAACGCTCTTTTCACAGTGAGATAAGCTCATTTTGGCCTCTGTAGTTGTAACAGACAAACCATTAATGATACAGCCATGATCTTTTCTGGCAATCATCTAGAGCTGAAAACTAACAATATAAAGTAGATTTGAGCAGATGTTTTTGGTTCCAAGCTTCAAATCAGAAGGTTGAGGCCAAAACGCTCTTTTCACAGTGAGATAAGGCCATTTTGGCCTCTGGAGTTGTAACAGACAAACCATTAATGATACAGCCATGATCTTTTCTGGCAATCATCTAGAGCTGAAAACTAACAATATAAAGTAGATTTGAGCAGATGTTTTTGGTTCCAAGCTTCAAATCAGAAGGTTGAGGCCAAAACGCTCTTTTCACAGTGAGATAATGCTCATTTTGGCCTCTGTAGTTGTAACAGACAAACCATTAATGATACAGCCATGATCTTTTCTGGCAATCATCTAGAGCTGAAAACTAACAATATAAAGTAGATTTGAGCAGATGTTTTTGGTTCCAAGCTTCAAATCAGAAGGTTGAGGCCAAAACGCTCTTTTCACAGTGAGATAATGCCATTTTGGCCTCTGGAGTTGTAACAGACAAACCATTAATGATACAGCCATGATCTTTTCTGGCAATCATCTAGAGCTGAAAACTAACAATATAAAGTAGATTTGAGCAGATGTTTTTGGTTCCAAGCTTCAAATCAGAAGGTTGAGGCCAAAACGCTCTTTTCACAGTGAGATAAGCTCATTTTGGCCTCTGTAGTTGTAACAGACAAACCATTAATGATACAGCCATGATCTTTTCTGGCAATCATCTAGAGCTGAAAACTAACAATATAAAGTAGATTTGAGCAGATGTTTTTGGTTCCAAGCTTCAAATCAGAAGGTTGAGGCCAAAACGCTCTTTTCACAGTGAGAAATGCTCATTTTGGCCTCTGTAGTTGTAACAGACAAACCATTAATGATACAGCCATGATCTTTTCTGGCAATCATCTAGAGCTGAAAACTAACAATATAAAGTAGATTTGAGCAGATGTTTTTGGTTCCAAGCTTCAAATCAGAAGGTTGAGGCCAAAACGCTCTTTTCACAGTGAGATAATGCCATTTTGGCCTCTGGAGTTGTAACAGACAAACCATTAATGATACAGCCATGATCTTTTCTGGCAATCATCTAGAGCTGAAAACTAACAATATAAAGTAGATTTGAGCAGATGTTTTTGGTTCCAAGCTTCAAATCAGAAGGTTGAGGCCAAAACGCTCTTTTCACAGTGAGATAATGCCATTTTGGCCTCTGTAGTTGTAACAGACAAACCATTAATGATACAGCCATGATCTTTTCTGGCAATCATCTAGAGCTGAAAACTAACAATATAAAGTAGATTTGAGCAGATGTTTTTGGTTCCAAGCTTCAAATCAGAAGGTTGAGGCCAAAACACTCTTTTCACAGTGAGATAATGCCATTTTGGCCTCTGGAGTTGTAACAGACAAACCATTAATGATACAGCCATGATCTTTTCTGGCAATCATCTAGAGCTGAAAACTAACAATATACACTGCATGAAAAGTGGGATTTTCGTCATTATACGGCACTGTAGATTGTCGTGGAACTTCAGGTTAGCGGCAGTGTACGGCAATTTGCAGGCTTCGACGAAAACTCCCGTAAATTGTCAGAAATTGACGTGGAATTTCTTAGGCAGTGTTCCCCCCATGCCTCCCCCCCATGGAATTCTAGGGGAGGCTTTAACATGTAAATGAACATGCTGTGAGCTATACAAATGCAAACTCTGATACAAAGAGATCAGGTATAGCCTCTTACATTTTAGCTTGAATTGATTTATTTAATTAAAGTATAGAGACCAAAACAGATCTTTAGCTGACAGAGCAATACATTTAGAGCAGTAATTTTTTTTTTTTTAATTTGCATTTAAGATAAAAAATAAAATGTTGTCTGTCAATATGCTCAATTCACAATTACTTAAGTGGAAAAGTTTCAAGAAATGATTCTGAGATGATTCACTTTATAACATGGCGCATTATCCTGTTGGAAGTAGCCATCAGAAGATTGGTACACTGTGGTCATAAGGACATAGGTCAGCATGCTAAATTGGTTTTAAGTGGCCCAAAGTGTGGCAATAAATATCCCCCAAATAGATGGTAGAAATAGATCAGGCTCAGTATAGCCTAATTATAGACTCTTACATTTTAGCTTGAATTGATTTATTTAATTAAAGTACGCTAGATTACTGTGTATGCAAATGTTATGTAAAAAAATACACAAAATAATTTACTTCAAAAATTAGTTTTAATCAGAATCAGTTGGCTGTAATGGTTAATTTTTTTTTTTAGATTTCCACTTTTTTTTTTTTTTGTTATTGAATATATAAGAAAACAATAACAATCTCAAATAACAAGTCAATAACAAATATTTCAATACAAGAAGAAATATCACAACTCCTGCTTTTGAAAAATAAAATTAAATGCACAAGCTGGAACAAAGTATAAAATAAAATAAAAATAAATAAAATAATAATAGTAGTTAAAGTAAATTAATCAGTGGGGACTACCAACTGAAATTCTTCAATTAACTCAAACAATTTAATTGCATTTAAATTCTGCATCTTTCTCAGACATCTTTTGAAAAGGGAAAGTTCATTTTTGAGAGCATTTCTATAGCACCAAAAAGGAGGACATTGTGCGGCATATCAATAAATTACTAAGGTGTACATAAGAATCGGGTAAAGTCACATTTATAGCACAATTCTTAGTAGTTTAAAGAGGATGCTTGTGTAGCTGAATAGAACAAAATATTAAAGAAATGTAAAAAAGAATTGGTTCCCAGCATTTGTATTTATTTAATACATTGTGGTGTTTAAAAAGTGACCATTTTTTAACACAATTAATTTGCGCAGAACTGCTGCAATTGATCATAAAGCAGTTGTTTGGAAAAGAAGCTCGAGAAAGAGCTAGAGAATAGGACGATGCAAACTGCAAAAAGTGGCTGGAAAAGAGGAATTCATGACATGGCTGCAGCCTGTCGAGAGTAAAGATGATTTCACCATGTTCTCTATCTATCCATATCTATCTATATATCTATCTATCTATCTATCTATCTATCTATCTATCTATATATATATATATATATATATATATATATATATATATATATATATATATATATATATATATATAAACTTGAGTCATGGAACTGTGCTTACAGCTCCTTATTTCATGTAAACTAATAACTTGTGTACATGATACTTGTTGATGGCATTAAAATTATTTCTAATAGCATTAAAAGAGCATTAAATTAGAGTTCCTCATTCCTGTATAAAACCTGTGAACGCTTAATTAAATCTGACATATTAAAAAAATCCCCATCATCATCCAGCAGATGTTTCTGCCCAAATATTTTCTTTCTGTTGTGGATTTTTGTAACAGGGATAGCTAGGATCATACATAGTTTGTATGAACTCTGTTTATTCTCTGCTTCCAAACTCATCATCTCATCATCCATTCCTGCAATAAGAATTTTCTTTTTAAGTTGTGAGATTCGCTCTAGAATCTCACAACTTCTTCCTGGTCTGTTGAAGCACCAATAGTCTGCATCCAATTATTTAATTAATTGCTCTTAGTTTTTGGGAATATATACAAACTATGCTCTAATTTCTAGATACCGATCTGTTTTTACTATAATTTAATTTGACAAACTGGGTCTTCTCTACATTCTTTTTTCTGTTTGGTGCGATTGCAATAGCGGGTCTTGATCTGGACGGACCGGAGGGGAGCAAAAAATAGCTCAGCTCCGTATTTTGACGGTGAAGGACGGAGAAGACGTACGTGGGCGGTGACGAGCGGAGGATGTGATTTACAGAACAGACAAGTACTCCGTACGTGAGCGGGGCGGAGCGCTGACGGAGTATGTGGAATCTGGGGGTAAAGGAGGACAAATACACGTCCGGCTGGGTGCAGCGCCGGACGCCGGACAGTGCAATGAAAATCCGGACTGTCCGCCCTAAAGCCGGACATCTGGCCACCCTATCTGCAGTCGAGCAACTTTGCGGGATATACGAACTCGAGGAAGAGAAGACGGGTGCACAACGCCACGCTAGCGGTAAATATATGTTCGATTACTGGTAGCTATGCTAAAAGCAGCCTAGCTTAGCTAGGCAAGCTAAAGACAACCTAGCCTAGCTAGGTAAGCTAAAAGCAGCCTAGCCTAAAGCTTTATTAAAGTGTATTTTTTGTGATTCACAGGAAGCATTATGCCGTCTTAACAACTCGGAGACTAATTGCAGGCGCTATGAACCGGCAGGGGTAAGGTTTAAAGAATATGCTTTCATTCTGCGGTAAAAGGACATGGATACGGATGGATACCGACCATAGCTGTACTTTTTTTTTTTTTTCACAGACTAAAGTCGCCTCACAATGAGGCGGTGACCTCCTATTTGCTCGGATTTGCACGATGTTGATAAAGACGACATTGTGTGTAAGTGACTTGTTTTAATGTTTTCTCCTTCCTTGTTACTGTGACTTGCGTTTGATTTTTTTTTTTTTTTATTCATACCACTCTCATTTAATTGTTTTCCAGCTGCCTGTAAGACGTATTATGAGACGGTATGCAGGAGCTTCAGATACACGCTGCTAGCCAGCACGCTGCGTGCGGAGGCTGCCAGGCTATCTGCTCGGAGTCGGGCCAGAAGAAAGAGGGTAAGACTTTATTTGGTGACTATTTTTCAGGTGCATTGATAGATGTGTTGTGTCCATATGCAGTGCGCTGATTCATGTTTTTTTTTTTTCCAGCTGCTGAAGGCGAGGCAGAGTGTGCTGGCAGATGAGGAAGTGGAACTCTGTAAGTCCGCCACCGTCGACCTCATGTCCGACGAAGAAGATGGCGTCGTCGGCGGTGTCTCTGGATGGATTGTACGGTTGCCGCCATTTCGTAGGCCGGATCTCACTGAACTCTGTGTTAAGCTGCAGTCCCGGTTAGAAGCGATGTCGAAGTACAGGGCCACGCACAGTAGGCGTCTGCACATCGGACCTGCCTCGGAGGGAATGCTGCCTGTTACCTCCAACCCCGAGGAAGCAAACGGACCGTTCACGGAGTTGTAATTTTTAGATACGCATGTGTTTGGATACGCGTTGTATATAGTTGTGTGTGTTTTAATAAAGCTCTTTCTTTGCATAAACAGCTTCCTGGCAAATCTTCATTTCCTGTATAAATTCATTCATGTCCTTGATGGTAGCATAATAATTGTATAGTAGTGTAGGATAACATAAATACACAGCATATGAATGAATAAATATATGAATGAATAAATATATGAATATATATATATATATATATATTTATATATATATATATATATGAATGAATAAATATATATATATGAATAAATACATATATGTAAATATATATATATGCCAACCAATCACGAGCGACTTTACTTGTTTAAAAAGAAGTGGTTCCGTCCAATACTCAGTAAGAAAATTAAAGCCTGGCGTGGCCACGTGTGGTTTTGCTTCCAATCACGAGCGATTTCATTTGTTTGAGAATAGTGGTTTCAGCCAATACTGAGAAGGTTATTCAAGCCAGACCTGGCCAGCCGCGCGGGTTTGCTGCATTCATATGCTAATTAGGGCCATTAGTACAGCTGATCGCTCTCCACATACGTCACGGTACGTTTTCGACAATTTGTGGCACGACAAACGCGGACAAGCACGGGTTGCAAATTGTCGGAAACTGACGAAAATCAGGCAGATCTGCGGGAGTTTACGGGGGTTTACGGGGACGAAAATCTCACTTTTCATGCAGTGTTGGTGTTGCAGCTTTAACAATTTATCTTCCAAGTATTTACATTTTTGCATAATTTCTCTTTTTAGGTCAGAGGATATGCTAAATATTTTCCCTCTAATCACCGCCTTTATTGCATCCCATAATATTACTGGTGACACCTCCTCATTATCATTTTGAGTTAAATAATTCTCTGTTTCTTTTTTAAATTCTCTTTAATATTTGGATAGTTTAAAATATTTGTGTTCAACCTCCATAAGGTGGTTCTATTTCTCCTGTTCAGACAAATATCAGCATAAACTGGATGATCAGAAATTGTACAGCGACCAATTTCACAGGATTTGATTTTAAACAAATCATTCTTAAATATAAAAATGTAATCTAACCTAGAATATTGTTTACTTTGTGACTGGTCTAACTAGGGAGTACCAATATGGCGGCCTATGGCTTCACTTCAATCCCAAACTACCAACAGGCAATCAGCAATCCAGTGAATAAATAGAGATCAGTGGTGTCAGTCAGTTAGAAACGATTCCTTTATCGGTCACATCACTTTCTTGAAACGATACGCCCACCGATACAATGTTTTGGTCTATTTGCGCCATGCATCGGTGTTACCGGGCCCATCACTAGTGTTTAGATAACTGACATGTATGTCTGTGTTAAGTGTCCTTTATTAAATAATGGGTTAGTTAACAGCACAGTCACGTTTACTCCAACGTTATGGCGGACAAGTATGGCAAGCCCATTTCACATTTATTAAAAGTGCTGTCCTCTCTATTGTTCAATCCATCCATCCATTATCTGCCACGCTTGTCCCGAGTGGGGTCGCAAGGGGTGCTGGTGCCTATTTCCAGCAGTCAATGGGTGAGAGGCGGGGTCTCTATTGTTCAATTTCACTCAAATAAAAACTACATTCCCACTATGCAGAAATGTACATATAGATATCCTAAATTACATTTTTGCGAGCAAAAATTACATTTCAGGCTGCCAAAAATATAATTGTTCTAGTAAGAATAACCTTTCAAATACAAAGAAATCTTTACAAATTTTAAGTGGCCCTTTTGACATTTATTAAAATTTCAAAAAAGGCATTATTAAAATTGAGATATCTGGAAGTCAAATTTAACTAGTCAAAAATAAGTCGTAGATGCTGTAATTATATTCGAACTAGCAGAAATAGTTATCAAGAATTGGATTTCTGGATATGTGTAATGTTATATTTATTTTTGTTATCTGAAATACTAATTATGAGTAATGAGTAACTCTATTATGGAGATGTGAAATTAGAATTCATCTTCGTCAGAATTCAGATAGAAAAATGTTTATTTTAAATAGGAAGAATGTTATTTTAGATGTCTGGAAGTAAAGGCCCAATACACATGAATGGGAAACGTGACGCCATTTGTACTACGAAGAATTACATTTTAGATATCTGAAATGTTTTATTTATATGGGAGGAATGTTATTTTAGATATCTGAAATGTTAATTTTGACTTAGAAAAACTGCATTTGAGACGTCTGAAATATATATTCAGTCAAGCTGGTAAATATCAATAAGGCCTGCCATAGAGGTGGTTACGTCTCTGCAACGGGCCAACCGCTTTGTTTGCGGTAGGCTTTTGCGTCATGACGCAACCAGCTTACGTCGAACATCTGAGCGGTTGCACAACCTGCTTCTAGTCGGTGACATTGGAGGAGAGAAGCGTCTGTCTTCACTTCAGTTTAAGACGTGAGTCTTTATTCAAAAGGTATGTTTGGCTGTTTCTCTCAGCATTATCAACTTAGATGATGAACATGGAGGGACTTTTACTGAAAGCTTACCACACGTGATCCATTAATACGCATTTTAGGATAATTTCCTACACTTGTCGTCATCTAAAGTTAACATAGCTGCTAATAGCCTAGCTAACGTAAGCTGGAGGTAGCTGTGGTTCTTTGACTTGAGGCCCAACCGGCCCGCCGGAGGCTCCGCCACATCACAGCCGTTATAAACCAACTTATTGGGTCAGTAAGTGAACAGTTAGGTCCTCATAGAGCGATCACTGAACTCATTTGGCAGCGGGTGTAACGGCGAACTGATGGCGGTGGAAACACTCGCATTCAGACGTCAGTTCCGCTGGTTTGCTGAAATGTGTTAAAATACTTTAATTTAACTGTATACATTTTAGGGCTGCAACTAACGATTATTTTAAAAATCGATCGATGAATCGGACAAAAAATATTTTTAATATTAACCTCTTTATTCCAAAATAAACATTTTAGACAGGCACACAAGTTGCTCATTAACTGTACTGCTGCAATATGAAAAATGTTTGCACAATTTGCTTTACTAAGTATTTTTTGTTGATGGATACAAGAAATTTTGCAGATATATTTTTTATACATACATCGTTTAGATTTGCTGGTCTTTCTACCCCTTTTATAGAATACCATAGAAAATCCCTTTATTTGTTAGAATGGGACCTGTTCAGGGTGGACCTTGCCTCTCGCCCGTAGACAGCTGGACATAGACACCAGCACCCCAATATCCAGCTATGGACATTATTAGTCCACATCCAAAACTCCTCTGGTCATCTTATTTTGGAAGAATCCACTCCAGGTAGACCGCATCCTTGGAAGACTTTAAAATCGACTGATTGGCAGATTAGGTCATACTATAATATCAAACGGCAGCCATGTTTTAAAAATATTAACATCAGCTCTTCCCTGACAGTATGGTGGGAATTTCTAAAAGTAACGAAGTCATCATTTATCCCGTGAAGTCGTACACCCATCTGGAATAACCCTGACATTCTACAAAACAATATGATAAACTTTCCGTACTGGAAGAATAAAGGTATTAACTAGGGCTGCAACTAACCATTATTTTTAAAATCGATGAATCGGCCGATTAATTTTTCGATTAATCGATGAATCGGACAAAAAATATTTTTAATATTAACCTCTTTATTCCAAAATAAGACAGAACAAACAGGCACACAAGTTGCTCATTAATTGTACTGTTGCAATATGAAAAATAGATGTTTGTGTTAAAACTACGCAAACTTACATGAGAAATGTAGCTGTACATCCACAAATTATAGGGTACTTTGTTTCATAAAGCGCAAAAAAAGACAGGCATTTTTGTTTTTAAAGCCCCTAAGGGGTTGAAACAATAGGATAAATATCTCCAAACAATCATGGTTGGATCGTTCACCATCATGTGAAGTTTGCTCTCAGTCAAGACAGCTGCTTGCTGTCTTTCCCACCATGAAGCTTGTCATTGGTTGTTGTTTTCTTCTGTCATGAGAAGGACAGGACACTGTAGTTTTCTGCTGACATGCTGCAGGGGTGGAATTCAACAATTTAATATTTTGTGTAAATAATTAGAAATGTTTGGATTTATAAGTACTTTTCTCAAAGAATGAGTTCTGCAGTAGTATTGCATTTTTGAAACCTACTCATTTATCCATCTACAGACATAAATGAAACGTTGTGGTCTTAATTAAAAAAAATTCTAAAATTGTTTATGTGCCCTTTAAATTTTAAATATTGAATTAATTGCTAATTCATTTTCCATTACTGTAAAGTACAAATATTTAAATTAACGTTCTGACTTAACTCTTCAAATATGTCTCCCATTTCAACAAATGAGGTTTTTTATAAACTAGAAGAGTTCTCCCTTTTAAGACAGGAAAGTATAGCAGTTAAAGTTGCTACTTGAGAAAATACTGAACCATAGAGATAAAAATAGCCCTGTGATTCAAATTATAAATTGTATTTGGAATAAAAATGAGAGAACTAGGGGTGCTAAAAAACACATCCTCCAAAGACAGATATTTACATGGGAATGTGGCATGTAATGAATCTTGCTGGATTTTATTCTGCTTCACTTCCATAAAATACAGGATCTCTTTACTTTATCTTTATTCTCCCACACTTTAGAGGACTTTGCTTGAACTGCTGCATCTCAATCCGCGTCTCAATCCGCAGGCTGCGTCCTTCGAAGGACGCAGCCTGCGGATTGAGAAGCAGCTTGCCTTTGCGTAATCGGTCATTAGAGCAGTTGACGTTATTGGCTTTTGAAAACAGCCATTGCTCACCTGCAGCGCTCGCTCTGTCGTATTTTTTTTTTCTCCCTATTTCAGTCAAGTGGCAATGATGACGGCAGATGACGCATTAATTGGCGACAAAACTGATCGATGATGAAATTCCTTTTTTTAAAAGTCGATTTTTTTCGATTCGTTGTTGCGGCCCTAGTTGCGACTAACAATAATTTTGACGATCAGTTTATTATCACTTGTGTCTCTGCTGTGTGTGTGTGTGTATGTGTAAATATATATACTTTAAAAATCTCGTGAAATTTTATCGTTCTGTTACAAACTCTCATGATATTTTGCAAATTCTTGTGAGATTTTGTAAGTAAAATAGATCGATACCGCGTCAATATATCAACATATAAAAATATGGCAAAATTTTGTGGACTTTCGGGGGATTTCGTAGCATAACGATGACATATAGCAATATTTAATTAGTAAAAGAGATTGATATGGTGTTTTTAAATGGCAATATATCAGCATATGAAGATATTGGGATATTTTAATGGATCAATATTTTTTCCCTCGTCTTTAGAAGTTTTTAAGTCTGTAAAAAAGAAGTTTTTGAGGAAGAAGAATTAGTATTTTTTTTTTTTTTTTTTTAGACTTTAGAAACTCAGAAGCTGATCAAATATCGGGTTAAATATCGGTGGGGTGGCCGATGTCCGATATTCAGTTTTAAGGCCGATACCGATAGGGGGCCCATTATATCGTGCATCCCCAATTTAATTCATTGTTTATCGCTGTATTTATTTATTTAATTGTGGCACTTTATATCCTCCATATGTATATGCATGCTTTTTAATCCTTCCTGCTCATTCTTTTCAAACTAAACTTTGCTTTAAACTGTTGTGTGCTTATTAGGGCTGCAACTAACGATTATTTTAAAAATCGATGAATCGGCCGATTATTTTTTCGATTAATCGATGAATCGGACAAAAAATATTTTTTATATTAACCTCTTTATTCCAAAATAAACATTTTAGACAGAACAAACAAGCACACAAGTACAGGTTGCTCATTAACTGTACTGGTGCAATATGAAAAATAAATGTTTGTGTTAAAACTACGCAAACTTACATGAGAAATGTAGCTGTACATCCACAAAATATGGGGTACTTTGTTTCATAAAGCACAAAAAAAGACATTTTTGTTTTTAAAGCCCCTAAGGGGTTCAAACAATAGGCCCCCCCATTTCAACAAATGAGTTTTTTTAGACTAGAAGAGTTCTGCCTTTTAAGACAGGAAATATAACAGTTAAAGTTGCTACTTGAGAAAATACTGAACCATAGAGATAAAAATAGCCCTGTGATTCAAATTATAAATTGTATTTGGAATAAAAATGAGAGAACTAGGGGTGCTAAAAAACACATCCTCCAAAGACAGATATTTACATGGGAATGTGGCAGATAATTAATTGACATATTACTGATCTTGCTGGATTTTATTCTGCTTTACTTCCATAAATTGCAGGATCTTCTTTACTTTATCTTTGCCAGAAGATTTAAACTTTAAAAGCCTTGCCCTCATAATTTGCAAGTTAATTAATTTATAAAGTAAATGTAAACGCTGCTTAAGCTAATTCAAATGAAATTAAAAGTAAAATAAGTAGCCAACCTTATCACTGTCTGTAACCTACTAACAAGGTAAGGAAAGCATCAGATGAGCTACCTGAGAAACTAACGTTACGTTTCCCCACTTTAAAACCAAACAAACATGGTGGTTCCGTGCCATGTTCATTTCTTTTGAAAAAAGTTGCATGTTACGACTTTTTTCACTTTACAAAGGGCAGGCTATTTTAATTATTGTGATCAATTTGCGCTGTCAATCCCGGTGCATGCGCGCCTCATTTGCAGTCTGGACGCTGGCTCTGACTGCAGCGCTGAGAGGGACTCCTGCGAGAAAACGCGGTTGGGGTGGGGGAGGCGCCCCACGGCAGAGTAGAAATGATACATGCTTTCACTAAGAGTCTCCAAAAGCCGCCAGTGACACCGAAAAAAGTCGCCAGATTTGTCGCTAGTCGCTTTTTGAAAAATAGTCGCTGGAGGGGTCTAAAAAGTCGCTGAGTTGGCAACACTGCGCCTGCGGCGCTGGCTCGCTCTGCCATATTTTTTTTTCTTCCTCTTTCAGTCAAGAGGCAGTGATGACGGCGCGGCGGATGACGCAATAATCACTAATCGATGATGAAATTTGTTGCCAACGCTTTTAAAAGTCGATTTTTATCGATTTTATCGATTCGTTGTTGCAGCCCTAGTGCTTATAAAAATAAAAATTGTAATGTTAAAAATCTAAAAAAAAAACTTGACAGGTTAAAAACTTCAGATAAATCACAAAACAGAAGTCAATGTCACAAATGAATAACTTTTGTTTTAGAGTCACGGTATGTTTATACAAGATAATACTATTAATATAATGTGACTTTTCTAGAGAATCATTATACATAGTTATTTTATTCAGGGTTTTCCACAGTCTGACATCATTTCAGAATTCCCTGACTTTTAACTGACTCAGGATTAGTTTTCCCTGACAAAATAAATGCAGCTGTTTGTCGTTTTGGTAACTACATCAAAATTACCGCTAGGTGGAAAAAAATCACGCCATCTGGTGGAAAATCACACGAGAATGTGTACAAAACAACAAAAATGGCGCCGGCAACGCTTCTGGGTCGTTTTCATCGAATGTTGGTGATTTTGAAGTAATTTTTGGTGATAAATAAATTATTTTTTTTTGCAATCATTGCACCGGGAGATCGGGCGATGGTTAACATCGCGCCCTGGAAGCACTCAGAGGTGTTTAGATTTAGATGATGTCTATCATCAGCAGGTCTAAATGGGTTGTGTGTTTTTCACTGATGTGATCTCTGTCTGCTGGTCACCTGCACATTAAGTTTCACTCAAGCCATCTTGGCTGCTGCCATCAGAGGTGAAAGGTTAAGTACTGCTGTCGTGCATTACTCTTTGCACAGGCAAATGCTGTTCATGCTTATGGTTTAATTTCGGCTAGCATCCTCTTATCAGCTTTACGTGTTCTTATGTGCAGACACTTAATGCCTCGGTTGTCCTTAATCCTGCTGCTTTTTCCTGTCGTTTTAGGAGAGTTTTACTGCAGATATGTGCTGAGTGCATCCAGGCCAATTCCTTCAGAATATTTATGCAGCTATATGGACTCTGCTGCATTTGAAGGTGCACTGAGGCTAATCAGCGTATGCTTTGTAATGAGGTTCAGCTTATTGTCATTTATAGGAGGTCATTTGGTTTAAAACGCTCCATTGCACTTAAAGGAAAAGTCTGTTTATATTCAGATTTCAAACTTCTGAAAGTACTTTAAAAATGAAATTATTCCATCCTGTTCAATAAATGATTAGTGTTTTTGATTAAAAGTAATTTTTTTTTTAATGTGCTTTCCTGGAGGCATCCATGTTTGGCAATGCATGGCTGAGGACCCCAAACATTAGACACGCTTGATTCTGACTACTTTGGATCTTTAAAAATGGAGACAAATTTATGCCGACTTTAAAATGGGAAGGCGCCATTTAGGGGGGTGTTTGCAGACCTTTTTTGTGTGCGTGCGTGTGCGTAGCCTATTGGCAACCCACCATGTTTTTGTTAGAAAGAAATAGAAATAGCCAGGAGAGTTTTAAAATGGTGGTTCGTTGATGTGTGATTGAAACAATCATGTTTAAAGCACAACGCTGTTTTTTTTTCCATTGTTTCCTTGATTTTCCGTTATTCCATCATGTTCTACTCACCCATATGAGTTTAGTGTCATTTGGAGCCGTTCTGAAGATATTCCGTTAGGTTATATCCAAGTAACGTCTTCCTATGGGCAACGACTTGAAGGCACAAACTAAACTGTTCATCATTTATTCTTCATGGTACGCCAGCATTCAGAACATGGAGGCCAATCACTGTCCCCCAGACATCCGCAGTTAAATAAAAAAAAAAAAAATGGCGTTCCCTTTTAATCGATTATTGAAATAATCAACTAATTCAGGAACAAATGAATCCTTACCTGGAGTATAGAGGTTATAAAACTTGCCTTTAGCTGACAGCGACCCACTTAGAGCAGTAATTATACCCAATTTGTAAAAAAAATAAAGATCTGTAAACATTTTGCATTTAAGATAAAAATGTTTTCATTGTTATTAATTGATCAAAAATGTAATCTATTAATCGACAGATCAATCATTTAGCAAAATAATTCTTAGTTGCAGCCTCGGCTGGGTAAAAAAAAAATGGATTTAATCGATTTAGTTTTGCAAAATCGATGTCTAGAGAATGAGATGGATTAGTTTTATAGTGACGTGTGTGATGTTCAGGTTCAAATGAGCAGGAAAGATGCTCTCTAGCTGACTTCAAGCCAGACAGCTGCAAATATGGCCAACAGGTTGACTGAAGACATTAAGGAATGGGGGCTGAGCAGCAAACACCCTGTAGTTACAGACAGCGCTGCACATATGGTGCAGTGGAGATAATGCAGCTCATGCATGTCCCGCTGTGTCACGTCTGCTCGCTCGAGTGAGGCTTCACTTTTTCACTTTTCACAAGCAAGTTTGCACTTTTCAGACAGTTTTGTTCACATCTCAAGTTGAAACTGTCTGAATTACAAGTTTGCACTTTGTGTTTAATGTGACAGGAAAAATAAAACACAAGTATTTTGAAACAATACATTTTAAAAACAGATTGAATCAATTTAGAACCGTATGAATGAAAATGGAATTGATTCAGGACTTTGGCCAAAATAGCAGCCCTTGTTGCAGCCCTGCATGTTATCATGTGATAGGCCTGCATTATATTATAATCTGACTTTATAAGAAAAAAAATAAAGAAAAATCACAACTGGGATTAAACAGGAACTTTGCCTCGTTTACAGAACATCTTAGAAAAACACAGTAAACAACATCTAACCCGGAATGTCAGTCAGAGACGTGCTGGATGCATAGTAGGGAATTATTATAGTTTAAAAAATGAAGCAGAGCTTTGATGTTTAATCAAACTATATTTAATAAGAGATTTGTGTAAATTTACCAGAAGATCATGAATATATTAAATAACTAGAACTGGAAGTTAGAGGTGGGTAAAAGGGTCACATCTAAGTTAAAGCTAATTTATTATCAGTCGGATGATTGTAACTGTGATTTACTATCTGGCCTGAGTTTTCAGTCCCTTACACAAAAAGGTTGGACCCCTGAAAAACTTCAGTTGTCTTTCAGCAGTAATGAGGTCTTCCTAAAATGCTGGCAAACGCTGAAGGTTCTATGGGTTTTTTCCATGCATAGAGTAAACCTAACGAGTCCAACGACAGCCTAACTTATGCAGAAAGCACGGCAGCGTAACGCCCATGAAATGGAGCACAAGCGTCGTTTCACGGGCATTACGAAGCATCAGTTCAAGGTCTTCCCTCAAGCGCATCGCTGCTCCTGAGGCCCCCCCCCCCAAAAAAAAAGAATAAATAAAAATAAAAAGAAAGAAGGTTTTTAGTGGCAGCAGATACCGCGTCATGTCTGCTAAGAAGTTTGTTGGTGGCGGCGAACTCAGGGAGGATCCATCACACTCACCTTCTGATGGGGATGAGGTCTGCAGGAGAAGTTACTCAGAGGTTTAGGATCAGCTGGACGCCACTTCTTATGAGTAACTGACACTGAACGTCTGTCCACCATCAGATAACTGACCTGGAACTGATGGCCCATGTATGGCATACCCTCATTAACTAATTCAGGAACCAATGAATCCTTAACTGGAGTATAGAGGTTATAAAACATGCCTTTAGCTGACAGTGACCAACTTAGAGCAGTAATTATACCCAATTTGTAAATGTCGTCGTGTGCTAGCAGCTTCCCATAATGTATGCCGGCGTTTTTACCAGATTTTGCGTTTGTCGTTTCTGCATGTTAGATCAGAAGCAGCTGGAGCGATGTGTTGCGTCCGTACGTTGCGTTATAGCGGTCCATTACACATCCTTATAGCTAAGCTAACCGTCTTGCTATTTCTCCTAGCTTCAACAAACATTTCCAGTTGATGTTCGCTGTGTTTGTTTTCATCACCTTCCAGCCTGTAAACCAAGGTGGACCCATCGATTTCTGTTGAGATTTGACCCAGGGTAACCTTCAGAGCGTAACAAGCGCTCCCTTTCAGCCGCCACCTTTACGCATGATCCCCCTCATTATGCCTCATAAATTCAAGCTGCTGTAGGTAAAGTCCACTTTAGAGGCTGTGAAATAACCCTTAGAACAAGGGTTAGCATTGCTCATTTGAACAGTGCAGCCAGGATATGAGAAAGATCAGATCCTGAATCATGGCGTACTCTTAGACAATTAGATGGAAAGTTAGAGAAATATTTGCTTCCCAAATGTTCTGTCCTCATTTTTATTTATTTATGTATTTATTTATTTGCACAATTTGGCTCATTTGGAGATGTTTGGAGATGCTGGTGACACCAGAAGTTAAAAGTCCCATAACTCGGACACTGTAATAGCTAGAAGTCTGAAATGTGTGATTGACATGATGCAGGACAAATATCACACAATGACGCATGCCTGCCACCAAGCAAGTCTTTGTTACTGCTATTATTGTAAAGAACAAAAGATGTTCAGTCATGTTTGAACTGATGCAGTTTCGGCTGTGATTTAGTCGCTATTTTCATTGTGGATCTATAGGTCCACGTTATTTTTAGAAACTAGAAGGTGTTTGCTTTCTGATGATGTGTCGCATGTAATTTGGCCTTACAGTTCTTTGCTTTATTATTTGGGTATGCAAAAAGGCAAAGCTTGCTTAAAACGAGGTGGATGTTAAGAAGATAAACAGCAACACTTCACAATGATTTGTGGTATGTGGAGAGTAAAAAAAAAAGCTTCTGTGCATTTAGTAACAGATCTGCTGACTCTGCAGGGTTATCATGGGATCAGGCGTGTCTTCAGCTGGAGCTCCGACTGTTCGGGCCGAAGCTGTAGAGGCGGTTCCTCCTCAGGGCTGCCCGATGCACAGGAGCCAGCCTGCCAAAGGTAGATATCCATGCCATCTTTATCTTCCACACAAATAAAAGACTTTGATTACAATGACATGGTTGCATTTTCTCAGTGTCTCCCCCTGCAGGCTGCCCCATGCATCAAGCTCAGCCTATCAAAAGTAAGTTGTTTGATTTGCTGTGTGGGTTATTGTTTTATTTGATGTATTGTTCCAATATGTTGAGTTAAAATGCTTTTCCAAATGTCTTAAATCTTTGACAGCCTCCTCTCCATCAGAGGTTCCATTGGGCCGTGAGGAAGCAGGTCCAGCGCATCAGGAGCGGGCCTATGAGTTTGTGGAGTGTCCAATGAGGGCTGCAGAATCTGGAAAGAGCGACATTAACCCAGCAAACATGGTACAGAAATATGCTTGTATGTGTGTATATTAGGGCTGGGCAATTAACTGCGTTTGCATTATAATAGCAGTTTAACTAAACGCAGTTTTCAAATGGCAGAGGGACTGATGTTTATCATTTAACATGAAAAAGACCCCAACTTTCTCCCTCCAGCCCTATGGGGGGAGGGGGGGTTAAAGGTTCGCCACGTTAAAGGTAGAGAGAGTTGCAGCTAGCATGCAGATGGTTACGGTAAAGTCCTGTAACTAAGGACAAGCACGCTTTGAAAAACGGAGAGCCTGAGTTGAAACATCGATAGCAGAGGTCACAGATTAGTGGTCTGGATCCGGACCTCCAATCTCTAGCCTGGCCCTAATGCTCCATGGCTCAGCAGGGCTGAGCTGCACCCCACTGATTCTAAAGGTTTAATTCACTGCCACCTAGTGGCCACAAGGTGGCAGTGGGAAAGGATCTGTTATCACCTTCAGTGCTTCTGGATTGATTGATTGAACTTTTTCATGTTTCAAAGATGTTCAGTGATGGAGCCTGTGAATTCACCTGCTTTGAATGTTTCATCTTTGCACAGATGCCACCCCCTAACCAAGTACCAGCTCCCGATCAGCCCTTCTCACTGTCCGTCTCCAGAGAAGAGTCCAACATTCCCCGCCACGGAGCAGAGAAGAACTGGGTTTATCCTTCAGAGCAGATGTTCTGGAACGCCATGCTTCGGAAGGGGTCAGTTTGTTTCTATAGCGCCAATTCACATCATCTCATCTCAGGTCACTTTATAGTTCATCAGATCCTCCATCAGATTGATTCAAAGTTTTCTATCTAAGGAAAACCAGCTGATTGCATCAACTCATTGATTCTTCAGCAATCCCTCACACTAAGCATGCTTGTAGCGACAGTGGAGAGGAAAAGCAGGAAGAAACCTCCAGCAGAAGCAGGCTCAGTGTGAGCAGCCATCTACCGACTGCGGTTCGGCAGCAGATGGCCGCTTATGAACCCTTTGTTTATACCATCTCTAAAACAAAAAAAAAAGGTGTATGTGGGTGGGTGGGTGGGTGTGTATTTAAGTTGGTGAGAAACCCTTCATCAGTTTAAGAGTAAATATTAGCAGAGGGGCTGCATTTGTGGAAAGGTTGATGAAATCTTTAATCTCGTCTAACGAGCTAAGATGACAATTACACATTTTACACAGCATGATTGTTTTCCTGAAATCGCTAAATTGGGAAAACTTCAGATGTAAGTTTAAAGTCACGTTAAATAAAGCCATATTTAAACGCTGTATTTAAGCATCCATTTCCTTTGGGACGACACGGACGGCTGGAGATCCCCCATGATTACAGCAATCTGAGTCTGGAATCATAGATGCTGTAAAGAAGCATTCAGTCTTACCCTGATATCCTCCGTCACCGCCCTGCTGCACTCCGGACCGCCTGCAGACTCCCCTTTTCCTCCCGTCCTGCTTTGCCCTGACTTCCTCTGTGCTCGAGGAGAGCATGTCTATATTATTATTAAACTCATAGGAGCAAAACATGCGAAAAATGAAAGCTTAATTTAATATGACACTGTCGTGGGAAAAAGGTATTCAACTATTCATCCATGTTAAATAAACGGAGATCGATGGATTTCACTCAGTCGGCACATTTATTCAATATCTTTGCAAAGAGAGAACAGTCATCATGAAGCCCTCATGGCACAGCATTCTGCTCTGTTCTGATCTGGGCAGGCTTCGTTTCCCCTTACTTACAACAATGGAAAGCAGTCAAGGTCATAACAAATTACACACACTTGGTTTAACAGTAACATGTTATGAATAAACCTTGAGAAAGAATCTGGATTGTTATGGGAAGAAGCTATGTCTGGTCTACAAACACCAGCCTGGAGAGAAATGTGTGGCCTTGAGAGAGAAACAGACTGAGTAAAAACTTTTATAGTGAATAAATATGATAAATTAATATAAAATAGAAGAAAGATAAAATTTTTCCCAGTCAGCATTTGGCATATGTGCAGTTTCTGCCCAAATATTTAGTTTTTGTTGTAAATTTGTGTAACAGGAATAAAAGGATCATACAAAACTGCCTTTTTATGAACTCTGTTCTCTACTTCCAAACTCAGCATCTCTTCATCCATTCCTGCAATAAGACGTTTCTTTTGACTGGATTTGATTTAACTTTTAAGCCTCTCTGTATAAAAAAAATATTTTGATGGAGACGAGAAATCTGCTTCCTGGGGTGTTGAAGATCCAATTGTTAGCATCCAATCTTTTAAATAAACTGATAGATTTTTAGAATATCTAAGAATTATGCTATGATCAGTAGTCACTAGGGGTGGAACGATTCACAAAATCCACGGTTCGGTTCGATTCACGGTTTCTGGTCACGGTTTTCGGTTCGGTTCGATACATGTTGATTGTTACATCGAAATCCCATAAAAATTTATGAAATTAATGAAAAAATCCCCCAAAAAATTATGGATTGTAATTATTTTAAATGATCCGTGGAAACCCTGGATCATGTCCGCATGTTTTGCTGCTTTGAATTTCATCATCTGGCGCATGCTCTCTACCATCTCCAAGGGACTCAGAGCGGAGCGGACGGGAGCCACAGTGGAGGCTGTAGGCTTTGCTCTGAGCAGGCGGTCTGGAGCGCAGCGGGGGTTGCTGACGGAGTATGTGGGATTTCGGGGTTACCATGACATGTTGGTCATGTTGCCGTTAGCGTAAACAAAACGTGTTGCACAATGCTTGCACACTGTTGCACTTTTATCCACAGCTTTCTTTCCGCCGTCATCGTAGGTCACTCTAAATGCAAAGTGGTCCCATACAGCAGACCTATAAAGTGCTGCTGGCGCGTCTTCCAACTCCTGTTCTTTCCCACTCGCCATACCCACACAATTCTCCACAACAACTGATTTTTTTCTGCTACACCCGGCTACGCTGCTTCGCTTCTTCTTCTTCTTCTTGTTTACTACTGGTGGTTTGCTTTGGTCGCAGCACCGCCACCTTCTGCTCTGGAGTGGAAACGCTTCCCCTATGAGAAAAAGGACACACGCGAACCGAACCGAGACAGTCGAACCGAACGGTTCGGACGGTTTTCATAAATCGTCCTATCCCTAGTAGTCACTGATCCATCGTTGCCATATTTTAATTTTGCAAACCAGATCTCTTCACCGTTTTGTTCCCTGGTGCGATTGAATTTGCGGATCTTGACCTGGTCGGAGCGGAGCAGAGCTAAAAAATAGATCTGCTTGGTATTTTTATGGTGATGGACGGAGAAGCAGCGGTGGCTGTGGAAGACCTGTCATTGATTAACATGGCAGACAAGAACTGCGCACCAGTTGCATGAGTGGGGAAGAGTACAGCGCTGACGGAGGATGTGGAATCTGGGGGTTAAAGCCAGATTTGCTTTTAACATAGAAATGCATATTGCAGATGCTGTAGTCAACTTGGTATTCTGAAAGGATCTATGGATGCTGGAGTCATCTGGAGCAGAGAGTTCCTGCGGATCCTTAAAAAGTCGGATGCTACGTTCAGACCCCACGCAGAAGAAGCAGCAAAAACTCGCGTGTTGCTTCATTTTTGCTGCTTGTACCAGTTAGTTCTGACGTGCAGCTTAAGCATCTTTGCTGCTCTGGATGTGCGGTCAAAAGTGTGTCTGATGCGCGTTGATCGGAGCTACTCTATCCTTTCTTTGCCTTGCAGCTATATTTGCTGTGATCAGTGGTAATAAAGTAGTTTTAATATGTTTTAAGTGGGAAAATCCACCTGAAAACTTAATCATTGCAGTCAGTTCATCCAGATTACAATCCTGCCTTCCAAAATTATTTCTGTCGGAGCCGCTCAGACCCCCACATACCAGCGGTGCGCTGTCAGAAGGAATCCCATTCAACAGCAGCCTTTGGCCCGGTCGCCTCCTCACGGTTTGCCGCGGCAGCTGGAAGCGGTTTCCATGTACGTAATCCAAACTGCAGGCAGCAGGATAATAAAAGCCAACATATTCTGTCGGCAGGTTTCTCTGCTCCTGCTTCTCAGAACATGTTGCAGGACCTTTTGCTGCTCCTTGATGTGCTTCAACCATTGACTTTGCATGGAAACCTGCTGCCTCTGCTGCTTTAAAGGGCATTTCATTCTTCAATATAAAATAAGGACTTAATTGGTATTAAAATGTCTTAAATCAGTCTTCCATAGGTCTTAAATTGTTCCCACTTTATAAATAGGATTTTATTTTTTAAATCCTTATCAAATATGAAGATAATTGACTATAACCTTTTTACATTTACCGAAAGGCTCACAGGAACCATTATTGGTTCCCTACTGATAGCAGAATCCAATATAAGCGATGTCGCGGCCAGGCCTTGTGGTGATGTGCCGCTAAGTTTTTATCTGGACAACATGGGGAAGTATGAATTCAAAGAAAATCAACTATGAAGAGTTTTCTACGTGGCGTAAACCAGGGAATGCAGACCAAGCAGGTGGAGTCACACATGAGAAGCATGAAACCAGGGTCCCAAATGAACTTTTTGACTCACTGCACATATATTTTTTTAAAGAACATATTATTTGTGTAAGGCATTATGTTAAATGGAAACCAAGTTATAGTAAAAGGTGATGTAGTTTTATTGAAAAAAGCTGTCATTTTGTATTTCATTAAATTTCATTCAGTGGAAAGTGCCGACCGGGCCAGAGGCTGCCGTTGAAGGTACCAGATGTGTTCTGGTCCTGCTTCATGCAGTGAGGTTACGCTACATGACTGGCTGAACGTTGCCACATGATGTGAAACATAGTGGTTGCTCAGACAACGATAATAACCTCAGCCAGGGTCCGTTAGCGTGTTTAATGACCGATGAAGTTTTACCCGATCGATAACAAAACTGAAAAAAATCTGTTTCTGGTGAACAAAGTAACTGTTAGACCGTGATATAAAGAGCTGGGTAGCGCTGTGGCTAGCTGTAGCTAACAGGTTAGCCTCTTTTAACTCTGTCCTTGAGCCATATTAAGCTATACTACTTTTTAATTTATATCAACAACAACCATTCCTTTTCTACAAGTAGAATAACTGTTTTATGTTTCTAAAATCTCTACAAAAGTTATTTTTATAACATTCCATCTGCCCTCAGATCTTAAAAAAAAGAATAAAGATAAACTGACTTTTTAATGTCACCTTGTTAAACGGCAGAGCTCAATCTGTCTTAGAAGGCTTGATGATGGTTGTTTTCTACTTTTAGCTACTTTAGATTGGGAATGAAATGTAAAATAATAGCAAATATAGGTAATAATATGTTGAGACTCCAAAAGAGATTTCATCCTTAAGAAACGGGTGCGATACAGTTTGTCCGAATGGAGTTGCCATATATATTGACATCATAAGAAGGGGCGGGGCCCCGAGCAGAGCTGGTACCTATGCTGGACTTTGCCATTCAAAAACACTACTACTTTTTACCCACCTTGCAAGTATAGCAAAGCTGCTCTCTGCTATTTAACACAGGAGCAGCAGAAGCATCAGACACACTTTACTGGATGTCAGACCTTAATATGGACAAACATCAGAAACGAAGCAGCTGAAGCTTTTTTGATGCTTGCAGCGCATGCGGTCGTAGCATTACTTAAACTTCTAAGGGGGAAATTTAATTGATGCATAACAATGTGAAAAAAGGTAGACAAATAATTCACTTTTCAATTCAGTTTATTTCTATAGCGCCAATTCACAACACATGTCATCTCCAAGCACTTTACTGTTAAACCAGATCATCCAGTCAAATTGATTCAAAGTTTTCTATGTAAAGAAAGTTTGCATCGACTCATTGACTCGAAGGCAATCCCTCACACTAATATACTAAACTGCGACAACGCAATCTGTAAAACCAGCAGAGGGATAATGTGTAATCAGGACTGCTATTATTTCTTTCTATCTACTCCGTTAAGAATAAAGCCAACACTGAAATTTATTCTGAAACTTGATCATGACATTTTCATGTATCTTAGTACATTTTATAAATGAAAGCTGATGTTTTTCACAAGCAGGTGTGTTATACCAGCTGTAAATGTCCAAAGGCCAAAACAATTGCTATTTTATCCCCAAACAACATCCATTTATCAATCTTTTGGAGTGAAGACTCAAATTAACTCAATGAACCATGAATAACATTGCTGCATCTGTTTGACGTTTGCTACAGATTTAGTACTGATCACGCCCCCCCTCTCCAGTTGTCATTTACGTTAGCTGTTGTTTTTCCCTCATTCCACTGACAGTATTATGCAAAATAACAAAAAAAACAAACAAAAAAACTCCAAAATAATCCTATAGTTATCAGGCATTCCGGGAGTTTTTTACATTTTTCAGTTTTAATCTTCCCTGCTAGCTGCTAGCAGCGTGCTCGTTCCTGCCAATGAAGTTGTCCAAAGGGACTTTACATATTCCACCAACAACAGCGCCCATCTGCACTTCGTCACACAGGAATATGACCAATAAGATGTGACTACACCACACTAGAAGAGAAATTCAAGAAGGCGCTCCAGTTAGGAGTGGTGTTCTGTCAAATGAGCATACCCGGTCAGACCAGCAAACCCATGGTCAATACCAGTTTATCTCTTAAGTTTATCCCTTTAGTTTGTCCCTTTGGTTTATCCCTTTGATTTATGCCTTTGGTTTATCTCTATGGTTTATCTCTATGGTTTATCCCTTTGGTTTATCCCTTTGGTTTATGCCTTTGGTTTGTCCCTTTGATTTATGCCTTTGGTTTATCCCTTTGGTTTATCTCTTTGGTTTATCTCTTTGGTTTATCTCTTTGGTTTATCCCTTTGGTTTATCCCTTTGGTTTATCCCTTTGGTTTATCCCTTTGGTTTATCCCTTTGGTTTATCCCTTTGGTTTATGCCTTTGGTTTATCCCTTTGGTTTATGCCTTTGGTTTATCCCTTTGGTTTATGCCTTTGGTTTATCCCTTTGATTTATGCCTTTGGTGTATCCCTTTGGTTTATCTCTTTGGTTTATCTCTTTGGTTTATCTCTTTGGTTTATCCCTTTGGTTTATCCCTTTGGTTTATCCCTTTGGTTTATCCCTTTGGTTTATCCCTTTGGTTTATCCCTTTGGTTTATCCCTTTGGTTTATGCCTTTGGTTTATCCCTTTGGTTTATGCCTTTGGTTTATCTCTTTGGTTTATCTCTTCGGTTTATGCCTTTGGTTTATGCCTTTGGTTTATCTCTTTGGTTTATGCCTTTGGTTTATGCCTTTGGTTTATGCCTTTGGTTTATCCCTTTGGTTTATGCCTTTGGTTTATGCCTTTGGTTTATCTCTTTGGTTTATCTCTTTGGTTTATCTCTTTGGTTTATGCCTTTGGATTATGCCTTTGGTTTATGCCTTTGGTTTATGCCTTTGGTTTATCCCTTTGGTTTATGCCTTTGGTTTATGCCTTTGGTTTATGCCTTTGGTTTATCTCTTTGGTTTATCTCTTTGGTTTATGCCTTTGGTTTATGCCTTTGGTTTATCCCTTTGGTTTATCTCTTTGGTTTATCTCTTTGGGTTATCCCTTTGATTTATGCCTTTGATTTATGCCTTTGGTTTGTCCCTTTGGTTTATCTCTTTGGTTTATGCCTTTGGTTTATCTCTTTGGTTTATGCCTTTGGTTTATGCCTTTGGTTTATGCCTTTGGTTTATCCCTTTGGTTTATGCCTTTGATTTATGCCTTTGGTTTATGCCTTTGGTTTATCCCTTTGGTTTATGCCTTTGGTTTATGCCTTTGGTTTATCCCTTTGGTTTATGCCTTTGGTTTATCTCTTTGGTTTATGCCTTTGGTTTATCCCTTTGGTTATCGCCTTTGGTTTATCCCTTTGATTTATGCCTTTGATTTATGCCTTTGATTTATGCCTTTGATTTATGCCTTTGGTTTATCTCTATGGTTTATCTCTTTGGTTTATGCCTTTGGTTTATCCCTTTGGTTTATCCCTTTGGTTTATCCCTTTGGTTTATCCCTTTGCTTTATCCCTTTGCTTTATCCCTTTGGTTTATGCCTTTGGTTTATCTCTTTGGTTTATCTTTTTGGTTTATCTCTTTGGTTTATGCCTTTGGTGTATGCCTTTGGTGTATGCCTTTGGTTTATCCCTTTGGGTTATCTCTTTGGGTTATCTCTTTGGTTTATCCCTTTAGTTTATGCCTTTGGTGTATCCCTTTGGTTTATCCCTTTGGTTTATCCCTTTGGTTTATCCCTTTGGTTTATGCCTTTGGTTTATCCCTTTGGTTTATGCCTTTGGTTTATCCCTTTGGTTTATGCCTTTGGTTTATCCCTTTGATTTATGCCTTTGGTGTATCCCTTTGGTTTATCTCTTTGGTTTATCTCTTTGGTTTATCTCTTTGGTTTATCTCTTTGGTTTATCCCTTTGGTTTATCCCTTTGGTTTATCCCTTTGGTTTATCCCTTTGGTTTATGCCTTTGGTTTATCCCTTTGGTTTATGCCTTTGGTTTCTCCCTTTTCTTTATGCCTTTGGTTTATGCCTTTGGTTTATCCCTTTGGTTTATGCCTTTGGTTTATGCCTTTGGTTTATGCCTTTGGTTTATCTCTTTGGTTTATCTCTTTGGTTTATCTCTTTGGTTTATCTCTTTGGTTTATCTCTTTGGTTTATCTCTTTGGATTATGCCTTTGGATTATGCCTTTGGTTTATGCCTTTGGTTTATGCCTTTGGTTTATCTCTTTGGTTTATCTCTTTGGTTTATGCCTTTGGTTTATGCCTTTGGTTTATCCCTTTGGTTTATGCCTTTGGTTTATGCCTTTGGTTTATGCCTTTGGTTTATGCCTTTGGTTTATGCCTTTGGTTTATCTCTTTGGTTTATCTCTTTGGTTTATGCCTTTGGTTTATGCCTTTGGTTTATCCCTTTGGTTTATCTCTTTGGTTTATCTCTTTGGGTTATCCCTTTGATTTATGCCTTTGATTTATGCCTTTGGTTTGTCCCTTTGGTTTATCTCTTTGGTTTATGCCTTTGGTTTATGCCTTTGGTTTATGCCTTTGGTTTATGCCTTTGGTTTATCCCTTTGGTTTATGCCTTTGGTTTATCCCTTTGGTTTATGCCTTTGATTTATGCCTTTGGTTTATGCCTTTGGTTTATCCCTTTGGTTTATGCCTTTGGTTTATCCCTTTGATTTATGCCTTTGGTTTATGCCTTTGGTTTATCTCTTTGGTTTATGCCTTTGGTTTATCCCTTTGGTTATCCCTTTGGTTTATGCCTTTGGTTTATCCCTTTGATTTATGCCTTTGGTTTATCCCTTTGATTTATGCCTTTGATTTATGCCTTTGATTTATGCCTTTGGTTTATCTCTTTGGTTTATCTCTTTGGTTTATGCCTTTGGTTTATCCCTTTGGTTTATCCCTTTGGTTTATCCCTTTGGTTTATCCCTTTGCTTTATCCCTTTGCTTTATCCCTTTGGTTTATGCCTTTGGTTTATCTCTTTGGTTTATCTCTTTGGTTTATCTCTTTGGTTTATGCCTTTGGTGTATGCCTTTGGTGTATGCCTTTGGTTTATCCCTTTGGGTTATCTCTTTGGGTTATCTCTTTGGTTTATCCCTTTAGTTTTGTGCAAAAAATAAACTTATGTTCCTCAACGGGCGTGTATCACTTTAGTCAGGTACAGAAAAAGTATTTCATTACTTATTATTTGGTGTTTCTTGGAGCGTATGGCGTTCTGACCTTAAGTGTTTGTTTTTTTTTTATGAATAAAGGGATACACATTCATTGAGGTAGTTTAAAGTCTTATTTTTAGTACAAAGCTAAAGGGATAAACGGAAGTCTGAAGTCTTGCGCATGCTTATTAAATATAGGTATGCTGGTCTGACAGAAAACCAAATTGCCAAATTGGTAAAATTAAAATGTTCAGTACGCATTGCTAGCTTAAAGCTTGATGTTGAATCCTTAATTTGTAAACATTTTATCTCCATCGAAAATATCCGTATCAGAAGTTTAAACATTCACACATCTCCTTATGATTGTAATTAAAATGCTCTTTATTTAGCACTGTTGTGAAGTTTAAAGACCATAACCTCCATGTTGATTTTCAGGTGGCGGTGGCGGGATGATGACCTTGCTCCCCATGACATGACAAACATCATTAAAATCCACAATAAAAACAACGAGCAGGCCTGGCAGGAGATCCTGAAGTGGGAAGCCTTGCATGCCACGTAAGTTACACTTATTCAGGCCCTTGTCCCACTTTGCTGATTTATCCAGCGTATGCCTGAAGTCCCACCATCTCCTAAACGCTGGCATACGCTAAGCTTTCCATGTACTTTTTTCTATGTACTTTTTCCATTTTGGGCGTATGCATAGAGTATTCATAGCGAGTCCAGAACTTCTGTCCAACAACAGCCTAACCTATGCATAACGCACGGCAGCGTAATGCCCATGGGATGATGCGCAAGCATCATGTAATGGGCAGCCTTTACGTACGTCAACCATCAGATAACTGAACAGGAACTTATTGCTCGGGTGTGGCACACGCTGGGATACAGCGTACTCACTGTATGCCAGTGTGCTCCAGCGTGTCTCAGCGTGCTCATAACTGATATGAAACTTACCCATAACTTACTCAACGATTGCCAGCCTTTTTGGCAGATTTTTCGTACATCAGGCGAAAATAATAAGTAAATCGCCAAGGTGTGACAGGGCCTTTAGTAGCGCAGCTTTTAAATGAGGAGCAGCTCTTACTGGTGGGGTCATGTTTTTCCCAGGGAGTGTCCCTGTGGGCCCACGCTGAAGAGGTTTGGAGGCAAAGCCAAGGAGTACTCTCCCAGGGCAAGAGTCCGCCACTGGATGGGGTGAGTACCAGTCTGCCTCCATCTTCTGCATCAGTTCACCTCATGATAGGAACAGGTTTAGATAATAACAACTTAACTGCATAGGATTAACTCAGCATGTCTCCGTAGCTACGAGCTGCCGTTCGACCGCCACGACTGGATCGTCGATCGTTGCGGGAAGGAGGTCCGCTACGTCATCGACTACTATGATGGCGAAGTGAACCGTGAAAACTACCAGTTCTCCATCCTGGACGTGCGTCCCGCCTTCGATTCCCTGGATGCTGTGTGGGATCGAATGAAAGTGGCCTGGTGGCGCTGGACCTCCTAAAAGACTCTCCTGAGTCCCATTAAAAGACTGAAGAGGGACTTTTTCTAACTCACTGTGGATTCTGAACTTTAAAAAAACAACATGTTCTATTGAGGAAAGGAAAGATGATTGATTATGCTCTTGTCTTGAGTTGACGTGATTAAAGCAGCGTCCATCTAACTGCAGGTCAGGGTTGAAGCACAGCTGTGAGTTTTAGTTTGAAGGTCATTAAAGTAAAGATGGAAAATTCTATTAGTTCTGATCTGCAGAAACATTTAAACGGCCTCAGGTTAGTCAGCAGAGCTGTTCTTGGGACATTTTCCTCATTCTAAAACTTGGCTTCAATCCATCTATGACACGTTTAGTGATGAGTCTGATCCATGGGTGACCTTTACTTTATGAACCTCATCTGCTGTAATAACGAAGGCAGTGATGGAATTATTAAAGGTTCAGTTTCAGTCACCTTGGTCATTTTTCAGCTGAATCATTTCACTTCACATGTATTTATTCAATCCTCAAAAAACAAAAACGGGGTCAGTTAAGCTTAGGTCATCATGATGAATCTGAACTGATAAAATACAACAATCACCTTCCGTAATCCGTACTATAAGGCTGCTGGTTTGGCTCCATAAACCTGTTTAGGTAGCATTTTGCTTTGAGTTTAGGGAAGAGTTCAAAGTTCCTGTTGTACCATGGTTTGAAGTTTGGTGATTTATCTTCAGAGTGTATACCTGAGATGTAAATTTGAATTCCCTCAACCTTAGAGACAAATGCACATGTACAATTGATTGGTTTAGGGACTGTTGCGTTTGTTGAATTAAAACGTGAGGAACTTTCCTTATATGATCAGACAGTGCAGTGTCTGTGATCTGTTATGTTTTTAAATCTATCAATAAAAGGCGGTGCTGATCTTCTGAATTCAGTTCTACTCTGTTTATTTCTATAGCACTGATTCACACCGCATGTCATCTCAGATCATCCAGTCAAATTGATTTAAAGTTTTCTATCTAAGGAAAACCAGCTGATTGCATCGACTCAATAGCTACGTTTACATGGACACAAATAATCGGATTGAAGGCCTGATCAGATCAAAAATGTTTCATGTAAACATGTCAGACTGAAGATTCTAATCCGATTCGGTCCGATCGAAAATAAATTTAATTCCGAAAGAGAGAGGTGGTTTTTGCCGATCGCCATTCTGATTGGCGTCCATGTAAACACCCATTCGGATCTAAAGAGTAAAATAATCTTCACTGCGCATGTGTGCGACGTCAGCGTGACGTTTTTCCGCCTTGTCAACAACAGGAAACCACCGGTCGCTCTCGCTCTCACTGTGAACAACATGGCGGGAGGAGTCTAGGAACGCCGACTTATACACAAGTTCATTTAAAGCTGCAGGAAGCAGGAATTTATCCTCTTCCTCTTTTCTCTCTCCACAGCCCACTCGCTCTCCCACGCCGGTTCAATCGCTCATTCTCTACATTTTCTCTCGTACATTTCGCTGCCAAGCGCTTTTTTCCTCCTCTCTCCTTTTTTCTTTCCGCTCGCTCCGAGCGCATCGTTTGTCAGGCCTCCCAAAAACCAGACGCAGACAGAACTGCCAAGTTTGGCAGGAAGTTCTGCGCATGCTTAAAAGATTTAATCTGATCCAACGCTTGGTACATGTATACACACATCATGATCGGATCATTTCATTTAGTGTCCATGTAAACGGAGATTTTGAATTTCCAATCAACCAAGGTTTGGATCGGATCGGGGAAATTTCGCACATGTAAACGTAGCTACTGACTCTTCAGCAATCCCTCACACTAAGCATGCTTGTAGGAGAGGAAAAACTCCCTTTGAACAGGAAGAAACCTCCAGCAGAACCAGGCTCAGTGGCTACGTTTACATGGACACAACTAATCGGATTGAAGGCCTGATCAGATCAAAAATGTTTCATGTAAACATGTCAGACTGAAGATTCTAATCCGATTCGGTCCGATCGGATCTAAATTTAATTCCGAATGAGAGAGGTGGTTTTTGCCGATCGCCATTCCGATTGGCGTCCATGTAAACACCCATTCGGATCTGAAGAGTAAAATAATCTTCACTGCGCATGTGTGCGACGTCAGCGTGACGTTTTCCGCCTTGTCAACAACATGAAACCACCGGTCGCTCTCGCTGTGAACAACATGGCGGGGGGAGTCTAGGAACGCCGACTTATACACTCAAGTTAATTTAAAGCTGCAGGAAGCAGGAATTTATCCTCCTCCTCTTCCTCTTTTCTCTCTCCACAGCCCACTCGCTCTCCCACGCCGGTTCAATCGCTCATTCTCTACATTTTCTCTCGTACATTTCGCTGCCAAGCGCTTTTTTCCTCCTCTCTCCTTTTTTCTTTCCGCTCGCTCCGAGCGCATCGTTTGTCAGGCCTCCCAAAAACCAGACGCAGACAGAACTGCCAAGTTTGGCAGGAAGTTCTGCGCATGCTTAAAAGATTTAATCTGATCCAACGCTTGGTACATGTATACACACGTCATGATCGGATCATTTCATTTAGTGTCCATGTAAACGGAGATTTTGAATTTCCGATCAACCAAGGTTTGGATCGGATCGGGGAAATTTTGCGCATGTAAATGTAGCTAGTGTGAGCGGCCATCTGCTGAGGCAGACTGGGGTTCAAGGAGACAGAAGCAGAGATACAAAAGCCAACTGTCAACCAGCTCCACAGGCGGCCCCGTCCAGGAAACACACAGCCAGG
Organism: Cyprinodon tularosa; assembly: GCF_016077235.1. NCBI lineage: Eukaryota > Metazoa > Chordata > Actinopteri > Cyprinodontiformes > Cyprinodontidae > Cyprinodon > Cyprinodon tularosa. Next base: position 105,545 of record NW_024037902.1, read on the forward strand.
CAGACGAGCTCCGAGCCAGCTCCCATGTCAGAGGATGAAGAGAGCACATCCAGTTAGTCACAGTCAGAGAAACAGGACTACACTGGAAAACAGGCCAAGCTCCAACATCTAGAAACAAAGGTGTTGATGGCAGCAGCACAGCTGATATTTCTCTCCAGGATGGAGTCACAGCCAAACAGGAACAGACCAGATTAAGCTACTATTAGAAAAAGCAGAGAGAGCAGAACGTTAGAGATTGAACTAACCGATTCTGCAGAGTGGGAGAATAGAGATAGAATGAAGCAGAATGATGAAAAAGGGGTCCCTATGTCCTCCAGCAGTCTAAGCCTATAGCAGCATAACTATAGAGATAGCTCAGGATAACCTGAGCCACCCTAACTATAAGCTTTATCAAAAAGGAAAGTTTTAAGCCTTGCCTTAAAAGTAGACAGGGTGTCTGCCTCACGGACTAAAACTGGTAGTTGGTTGATAACTAAAAGATCTGCCTCCCATTCTACTTTTAGAAATTCTAGGAACCACTAGTAAACCTGTAGATTGAGAGCGAAGTGCTCTGTTAAGAACATAAGGAACAATAAGGCATCTGCACCTTTTCTTTCTGGGATTCTCTATGGCCACCTGATAAGGGACTGGGACTAGACTAGTTTTACAAACTAAAATGCATCATGCCCTGCAAAAACGATTTAGAAATATTTTTGCAGGGTATTGTAATCCTGGTATAGATTGCTTCCAGGATTACAGAGGATTTCTGCTGTGGAGGTGATTTTGCTCTCAAGCCGTAGTCTCGGAGCACACAGCTCAGGTGGAACAGCTCAGCACACAGCTCATCCAGTTTAAAGTCAAGGTCAGACTCTTCATGCCCCCTCCTCTGACATTGAGTGTCTCCTTTGGAGCGACTTTCTATGTAGTTAGGAGAATATGAACTATTAACAAAAACTATATTTGGTCAAATAAAAAAAATCTGAATTATCCTGTTTTCTCATATTTTAACCTGCATCGCTCTCCCCATGATAAAGTTAGTTTCATATGTTTGTTGTTTGTAATTGAAACACATTGAAACACAGGTACTGGTTTCTCCTGGAACTTGAGATGCTGTGCAAAGAAGAATGGATGACTGCCTGGACATAAGTGATCTATATGAGTGCTGCTTGTAAAGTCAAGCAGTCCAAAATCAGGAGCAATATTTATGGTTATTTAGAAGAATAAGTTCCTATTTCCATGTAATCTCACCCCCCCCAAAGTCATTAATTCGTTGATAAATTTAAAGCATTTCTCAGCAAACTAAATATTTATTGAAAAAACTAAATAGTTTTAAAAAATATATATATATTTAGTTTGCAAACTAAATATTTGATTTGCTACACTGTAAACCCGAACAGTACTACTAACTTAAAGTCATTAAGGGTAGATAACTCAAAATTAAGGTTTCCGTTAAAATAACTATAAATTAATGAGCTTTCTGACTTATTATTGTTCTTTTAATTTGAAGAAGATTAAGGCCCCGTCCACACAAAGTCAAAGCGAACACGAAACGCTTATATTTTCCAGAACGTTTGTTGTAAAGACGGAGACGTAAAATAAATGTGATCGTCCACACGAATGCATGAAAACGCTGCAAAATGTATGCCAGGCCTGTGAGTGGCGCTGTGGTGCCAAAGCAAAAATAGGCGATGAAATGTTGGGCATGCGCACTAATATTTATACATGGTTGCCCTATTTATACATGGTCCATTTTCGTGGTTCACTCAAATTCAGGTGCTGAACTATGTCGTCGATATTGCTCTGTTCTTCCTGGAGATATTCCAGAAGAAGAAGATTCTGTTGTAAGCCCGACAGCAGGGTGAGTAGCATGAGCAGCAACCATTCAACACAGTACGGCGCCATTGTTGTTGTGATACTGTGTCGCGCATGCGTGTTTAGAGGCGACGCTATGACGCATGCGTGTAAGAAAAAAAATGCGGTTAGAGCTTAAAGATGGAAACGCGAAAACGGCGTTTCAAAATCTTCCCACTCTGAAGGCTTGATAAAAAAAAAGATTGTTTACAGACCCCCGAAATGCCGGCTTCGTATGGATGAGAGGCTGGTTTAGTGAAAAATTTGTGCGTTTAGGCCAGGGTTTGACTTCGTGTGGACGGGGCCTAATACTTTTGAGTTGATGGCTGTCATTTAATTAAATATTTTAAGTAAATGCGGAACGCTGCATGCCTACGTCATGTCGGGCACGTTCTTTTAAAAAAATAAAAATAATCGGCCGCGTTCTCGAGGCTGGACATGGCAGAGACAGACGGATTGACGAGTTAAGGTGACAAGCAGTATTAAAACTGCGGGTCAGTTTTATAACCGGTGCACCGAAAGGAATAGTTTATGTTGTGTTTTTTGACCACAGTGGTTGAATTGAGTTTGGGGCCCTTGGCGCCTTTGCAAGCTAGCAACGTTAGCTCTGTGTTACTGTACACCTGCTACAGACCACCAGCATCCACCCGTCAAAAGGACATTAATGGTAAAATATTGGAAGAAATGATGGATGAAAGGTAGTTTTACGTTGGATATTCGACAGACATTCAAACCTCTTCTTCCTCCAGTTAATTCTCCTTTGCTCCAGGTACACCGCGATCGGTGGAACATTTCCAGTGTGCCCTTGTTAGAGTTTACAGTAAAAACACGGCGACGGCATTGCGTACCAACTTCCTGTTTTCAAAATAAAACTGTAGACCTAGATTTTGAAGCCAAGAAGCTATCAAACTAGAATATTTATATTTGTCATATTTACAAAAAATATATATATATTAGTATTTTAGCTCAATAGCTTCAAGTTAATGTGATCAATTGACTCAAAATCAGTGTTGGATCATAATACTCCATCATCTTCAAAAGTTACGCCTTTTATTTTTACATTTTAAGCTTTTAATATATGTATTTATTTTTTTTATATATATATATATATATATATATAGAAATATTAGCATTTTTGCTCAATAGCTTCAAGGTAATATGATCAATTGACTCAAAATCAGTGCTGGATCAGAATACTCCATCATGTTCAAAAGTTACACCTTTATTTTACATTTTAAACTTTTAATCTTTTTTTTTATTAATTTATATATAGAAATATTAGCATTTTTGCTCAATAGCTTCAAGGTAATATGATCAATTGACTCAAAATCAGTGCTGGATCAGAATACTCAATCATGTTCAAAAGTTACACCTTTATTTTACATTTTAAACTTTTAATCTTTTTTTTTATTAATTTATATATAGAAATATTAGCATTTTTGCTCAATAGCTTCCAGGTATCTATGTGTAGATATTGGCAGTTTTGCTGAATATGTTCCAGTTTTTGTGATGGATTGACAAAAAAATCTATAAGAAATCATGGTACTAGACTGGTTTAAGGAGATACACCATTTAGTTTTAATATGAAATCTTAATCGGCTTCCTCCGATCGCAGTGTACCCGGGGCAAAGGAGAGGTTTTCCCGTAGGGAAGAAGAGAATTAAACGGAGGAAGAAGCGGTTTAAATGTCTGTCCAATATCCACCGTAAAACTAACTTCAGCGCGGTCTAAGGTCACAGGTGTCCCTTAATAAAGGTCAGGGAACAAAAATTAACATACATAAAGGAACTGTATCATGTCTTGATTTAACATTAGTATCCAGTTGGATTGTTAGCTTGTGTGAACGGGGTGTGAGTCCACAATAGGAAGTGATCATTATCCTGTTAGCTCAATCATTAAACATGATTTATTAAGACAAGATAAACTCATATAACCAGATGGTGCTTTAATAAAGCTAAATGGGACATTTTTAAAACAGTATGTGAACAAAAAAGTCATTTAGTGACATTAAAAAGAAATGTAAATGAGTGCACTAAACAGGTAATGGATGAATAATGATATATTCTGAAATCTAGATGAATGCATTAAATCAGTACTTTATGCTGATGATGGAGCCATATGGTCGAGGGGAGGAATGTCTCGTATGTAGTTAAAAATATAAAGAGAGAAGTTAATAAAATAGAAAAATGGTCAAATGAATGGGGACTCAAATTGTCAGTAAGTAAATCCTGTTATATGATTTTCAGTAATAAAAGAAATATTGATATATAGGAGAAATAAAATTGTATGATCAATCTATTAAAAGAGCGGCAAAATTCAAATATTTAGGATTATGGTTAGATAGTTCATATACATGGAAATGGCATATTAAGCAGTTAGAAACACACTGTAAGAAAGTAATAAACGTCATGAAAGCTGTGGCTGGGAATGATTGGGAGGCTGGTGAGCAGTCACTATGGAATATCTATAGGGCACTTCTGCGATTAGCAATAGAATATGGCTGTATGGTTTATATGGAGCAGCAGCAAAAACATCTTTCCAAATAGCAGATAAATTGCAATATAGGGCATTATGTATAGCTACTGGAGCAACTAATACTACTCCCATTAATGCTCTTTTAATAGAGGCTGAAGAAACTCCTTTGGGAATGAGACGGGTCAAAATATCACTTTCATATTGGATCAGAATTAAAAGAAGTAGTGAAGGAAACCCAGCAGCAGCATTATTAAGAACTGATGGGAATATTCCAAATTTACAAGAAAGGGCTTTGGCTGGACTGTGAATGAATGGGCAAAAATATGAGTTGGATGATAAGAAATTTTCTAAAAATAACCCATTCAGTGCTGAGCCACCATGGTTGTTTCCAGAAACAAAAGTTGACTTGAAAATATATTAAATGAAAAGAGAATGGAAACATACAGGTGCTGGTCATAAAATTAGAATATCATGAAAAAGTAGATTGATTTCAGTAATTCCATTTAAAAAGTGAAACTTGTATATTATATTCATACATTACATACAAACTCATATATTTCAGATGTTTATTTTGTTTAATTTTGATGATTACAAATGACAACAAATGAAAATCTCAAATTCATCATATCAGAAAATTAGAATATTGTGAAAAGGTTCAAAATTGATGGCCCCTGGTGCCACACTCTAATCAGCTAATTAACTCAAACCACCTGCAAAAGCCTTTAAATGGTCTTTCAGTCTAGTTCTATAGGCTACACAATCATGGGGAAGACTGCTGACTTGACAGTTGTCCAAAAGACGACCATCGACACCTTGCACAAGGAGGGCAAGACACAAAAGGTCATCGCTAAAGAGGCTGGCTGTTCACAGAGCTCAGTGTCCAAGCACATTAATAGAGAGGCGAAGGGAAGGAAAAGATGTGGTCGAAAAAAGTGTACAAGCAAGAGAGATAACCGCACCCTGGAGAGGATTGTGAAACAAAACCCATTCAAAAATGTGGGGGAGATTCACAAAGAGTGGACTGCAGCTGGAGTGAGTGCTTCAAGAACCACCACACACAGACGTATGAAAGACATGGGTTTCTGCTGTCGCATTCCTTGTGTCAAGCCACTCTTGAACCACAGACAGCGTCAGAAGCGTCTAAAGAGAAACAGGACTGGACTGCTGGTGAGTGGTCCAAAGTCATGTTCTCTGATGAAAGTAAATTTTGCATTTCCTTTGGAAATCAAGGTCCCAGAGTCTGGAGGAAAAGAAGAGAGGCACTTCATCCACGTTGCTTGAAGTCCAGTGTAAAGTTTCCACAGTCAGTGATGGTTTGGGGTGCCATGTCATCTGCTGGTGTTGGTCCATTGTGTTTTCTGAGGTCCAGGGTCAACGCAGCCACATACCAGGAAGTTTTAGAGCACTTCATGCTTCCTGCAGCTGACCAACTTTTTGGAGATGCAGATTTCATTTTCCAACAGGACTTGGCACCTGCACACAGTGCCAAAGCTACCAGTACCTGGTTGAAGGACCATGGTATCCCTGTTCTTAATTGGCCAGCAAACTCTCCTGACCTTAACCCCATAGAAAATCTATGGGGTATTGTGAAGAAGAAGATGCAATACACCAGACCCAACAATTCAGAAGAGCTAAAAGCCACTATTAGAGCAACCTGGGCTATCATAACACCTGAGCAGTGCCACAGACTGATCGACTCCATGCCACGCCGCATTGCTGCAGTAATACAGGCCAAAGGAGGCCCAACTAAATACTGAGTGCTGTACATGCTCATACTTTTCATGTTCATACTTTTCAGTTGGCCAACATTTCTATAAATCCTTTGTTTTTATTGGTCTTCAGTAATATTCTAATTTTCTGATATGATGAATTTGAGATTTTCATTTGTTGTCATTTGTAATCATCAAAATTAAACAAAATAAACATCTGAAATATATGAGTTTGTATGTAATGTATGAATATAATATACAAGTTTCACTTTTTAAATGGAATTACTGAAATCAATCTACTTTTTCATGATATTCTAATTTTATGACCAGCACCTGTAATGAAGTTGGGTTTAAAACCAGCATATATATTAGACAATTGTATTATAGTTATTTAAAAATTTACACAGATGGTTCATTAAAAATTCAACGCGGAATGTGGGAATAGAGATATTCATTCCAGAGTTTCATATATGTAAAATATTAACAGACCTTTTATCTATATAGAGAGCAGAAATGGTAGCAATTATTAGTTTCCAGTGGGTGGAGGAGGTCAGACCGGACAGGGTGGTGATTTGCACAGATTCTAAAGCTGCAATAGAAAACATTCATTCAGAAGGAAATAATAGGAAAGACCTTGTACTAGAAATTCATCTGAGTTTGTTTAGATTATTTAGATATGGAATAGATGTTCAGTTCTGTTGGATTCAAGCACACGAAGGGGTGAGAGGAAATGAAATATTAGACAAGATAGCTAAAAGGCTTTAGGAAAGCAGAATATAGACCATATTCCGTTTGGGAAAGGGGAAGGTAAATCAATAATTAACAAGAAAAACAGAATTATGTTGAAAAATAAAAATAGCCGGATGAAGACGAGAAAGAAAGAGGATTATATAGGGTTAAAAAATCAGTAATTGTCAAAAATTATGGAGAAAGAAGCAGAAGGGAAGAAATAAATCTGGATCTGATCTACTTGAATGAGTTTTGTTTGTACTGGGGAAGAGAAATGATGATTTATGTGAGGGTTGTGAAAGAAAAGAAAATGTTGATCATGTTTTGATGGATTGCATTAAATATGCAACTGAAAGAGAGAAGATGAGGAAAGTAATTATGGAAAAGGGGAGAGAATGGAGTATTAAAGGAATTTTAGGGATAGATGGAGATGGGAAGGGAAATTTGGTTATTAATAAAGCACTGTTTTTATTTTTACATAACACAAAAATAAAAAATAGAATATAGTAGGTGCAACTATAGAGCTACACACTCATGTAAAGTAGGTGATGGTATACACCTATAAGTTGTTTGCCAATCTAACAAAGAAGAAGAAGAAGCTCAGGAATGGTTGTCAGAGTGAAAAGTGCTGAATAAAATACAAGAGAAATCTGGAACTGGTGGCTGAAGCTGTTTTTTTCCTTCACTTATCTGATCCTCAACTAAACTACTTTACACCAAGGTTTTGTCTGTAACTCTGTATTTGCCAGAGATAATATATTATGGAAAGGTGTTACTTTGGTATTGTTGTGCCACTTAGCTTACCAGAAGATTATGAAACTATTAAAAAACTAGAACTGGAAGTTAGTTAATTAATATGTCATTATATTCAAGGGTAAATCTAGTTATTTATGATCAGCTGAATGATTATAACTAACTTGCTTACTGACCAGGGTTTTAGCCTCTTTCCTAAAAGGTTGGACTTCTGAATCGGCTGTTAAAAATCCAGTTGTCTTTCACCAGTTTAGTAATTTAGGCTTTGGCTCTTAGCAGCATTATTAATCACCAACCAAATAAATGTGCCTCTGTTCATTCAGATGCTACTGAAAGAAGAGTGAATCCAGCCTGAGTGATACATCGTTCACTGTGTAAAATGAAAACAAAAGACTATGAGCTAAAATACAGCGGTACCTTTATTAGCTACAATCACACAGTATTATATCTAATATCTTGTCATGGTCCTGGTCTGATTGTTCCTGTTTTCCTTTGTTATCCATTTGTTGTCCTCTGCTGCCCTCTTGTGTCCTCCCTTCCTCTGTTTCTCTGTCCTGCCAAGCACCTGCTGCCAATTTCCTCGTCAGCTCTCTCTCTGTCTCTGTCCCCTTTAAAAGCCCTCCCTGTTCAGTTCCTGTTTGCTGGATCCTCGTCAAACATCCCGTCTAAACTTCTATCTGTGTTCCACGTCTCTCCCTGGCTTCTGGTTTGGTTAATCCCTGATGTCTCCTTGGTTCTGGTACGTTTGTAATTTTCAGTTGGACTCTGATTCCTGCTTCTGGACCTGTGAACCTGAATAAACAGTCTTAATTCACCTCTGCCTACTGGTCTCTGCGTCTGGGTCCTCCACACAAACAGTGATTCATGACAGAAGGTTCCAGCCACAACATGGACCCAGCAGAGAACCAGGCATGTGAACTCCTCAGCCCTCCCCATATACAGGAATCAGACCTTTGGAGCTTTTTTTATGGGGAGAGAGAAGATTTTTTTTTTGTTCCTGCCACCGCCATCAGCTCCAAGAGCCCCTCGACGGGGGCTCCAAGCCTCCAAGGCCCCTCTGCGAGCGCTTCACGCCTCCAAGGCCCCTAAGCGAGCGCTCCAGGCCTCCAAGGCACCTCAGCGGGCGCCCCAAGCCTTCAAGGCCCCCTCCATGGTGGTTCCTGTGCCGCAGTGGGCGGCCCCTTCGGAGGCTGTTCCTGAGCCGCAGTGGGCGGCCCCTTCGGAGGTTGTTCCTGAGCCGCAGTGGGCGGCCCCTTCGGAGGCTGTTCCTGAGCCGCAGTGGGCGGCCCCGTCCGAGCCTGATCCTGTTCCTGAGCCGCAGTGGGCGGCCCCGTCCGAGCCTGATCCTGTTCCTGAGCCGCAGTGGGCGGCCCCGGCCTCGTCTGAACCTGTTCCTGAGCCGCAGTGGGCGGCCCCGGCCTCGTCTGAACCTGTTCCTGAGCCGCAGAGGGCGGCCTCGTCTGATCCTGTTCCTGAGCCGCAGTGGGCGGCCCCGGCCTCGTCTGATCCTGTTCCTGGGCCGCAGTGGGCGGCCTCGTCTGATCCTGTTCCTGAGCCGCAGTGGGCGGCCCCGGCCTCGTCTGAACCTGTTCCTGAGCCGCAGTGGGCGGCCCCGGCCTCGTCTGAACCTGTTCCTGAGCCGCAGTGGGCGGCCCCGGCCTCGTCTGAACCTGTTCCTGAGCCGCAGTGGGCGGCCCCGGCCTCGTCTGAACCTGTTCCTGAGCCGCAGTGGGCGGCCCCGGCCTCGTCTGAACCTGTTCCTGAGCCGCAGTGGGCGGCCCCGGCCTCGTCTGAACCTGTTCCTGAGCCGCAGTGGGCGGCCCCGGCCTCGTCTGAACCTGTTCCTGAGCCGCAGTGGGCGGCCCCGGCCTCGTCTGAACCTGTTCCTGAGCCGCAGTGGGCGGCATCGTCTGATCCTGTTCCTGAGCCGCAGTGGGCGGCCCCGGCCTCGTCTGATCCTGTTCCTGAGCCGCAGTGGGCGGCCTCGTCTGATCCTGTTCCTGAGCCGCAGTGGGCGGCCTCGTCTGAACCTGTTCCTGAGCCGCAGTGGGCGGCCCCGGCCTCGTCTGATCCTGTTCCTGAGCCGCAGTGGGCGGCCCCGGCCTCGTCTGATCCTGTTCCTGAGCCGCAGTGGGCGGCCCCGGCCTCGTCTGATCCTGTTCCTGAGCCGCAGTGGGCGGCCTCGTCTGAACCTGTTCCTGAGCCGCAGTGGGCGGCCTCGTCTGAACCTGTTCCTGAGCCGCAGTGTCCTCCTCGGCGCATCCTGCTGAAGCGGAGGCGGCGTCCTCCTCGGCACATCCTGCTGAGGCAGAGGCGGCGTCCTCCTCGGCGCATCCTGCTGAGGCAGAGGCGGCGTCCTCCTCGCCGCATCCTGCTGAGGCAGAGGCGGCGTCCTCCTCCTAGGTTCCTGCTGCATTGGAGACGCCGGCCTCCAGAGCGTCTCTCTCAGCTCCGGCCCCACAGCCGGCCTTCAGAGACTTTTTGTTGCCCTCGCCCACCCTGGGTGGGTTGTTTTGATTTTTGGACTCTGTTCTGTTTTTGTGCCTGGTTCCCCCACCGCCCACCCTGGGTGGGTTGTTTTTAGTTCCTGGACATTTTAGGGCGTCTGGGATCCGCCCTTAGGTGGGGGGTACTGTCATGGTCCTGGTCTGATTGTTCCTGTTTTCCTTAGCTATCCATTTGTTGTCCTCTGCTGCCCTCTTGTGTCCTCCCTTCCTCTGTTTCTCTGTCCTGCCAAGCACCTGCTGCCAATTTCCTCGTCAGCTCTCTCTCTGTCTCTGTCCCCTTTAAAAGCCCTCCCTGTTCAGTTCCTGTTTGCTGGATCCTCGTCGAACATCCCGTCTAAACTTCTATCTGTGTTCCACGTCTCTCCCTGGCTTCTGGTTTGGTTAATCCCTGATGTCTCCTTGGTTCTGGTACGTTTGTAATTTTCAGTTGGACTCTGATTCCTGCTTCTGGACCTGTGAACCTGAATAAACAGTCTTAATTCACCTCTGCCTACTGGGGCCTGTTTCAATAAGGAAGTTCAACCAACTCTGAGTTAAAACTTGAACTCTGAGTTGACTTATCCTGAGATTGGAAACTCTGAGTTTTGGGTTTCAGAACAGCTGAAATGAGTTAGTTCAATCAACTCTAAATTGACTGACTCTTAGTTACGCGCGTGCACCACAACTATAAAAAGCCATTATCAATGGAGCACAGATATTACGAGTCACCATGGCAACAGCCTCAGACAAAAAAAGGTGTGCATATTTCTCACCAGCAGAACTGGATGTGCTTATGCAAGCATATGCAGAATTTGAACATGTATTAAAAAAAAAAAGCAACACGGCTGCAGCGGCGAAGGAGAGAGAGTTAGCTTGGGTGAAAATAGCTGCTAGAGTCAATGCGTAAGTTTACATTTTAATTACATTTATACAGTGTTGGGTGTAATGAATTAAGTTACTTAAGTCATATAAATACTGTAATTAAATTAAAGACTAAAAAAAATAGTGGATTTAATATCAAATTTTTAAAAGGTATATTTTGATTTGAACTTTCTCCCTCTAGTTACACACTTTGGTCAATTTAAGATGAATTCATGCAATTGAATATTGTTTATTTGAAAGCATTAGAAGTGCAGTTTCTTGTCTCTCCTTGTATTGTTCAAGTGGTTGAGGTTGATTTGGGATTAAGAAAGTAATTAATAAGTAAGTAAAACAAATTAGTAAGTAAACCAATACTTTCTAGAGACAGTAATTATTACATTAATCTAATTAGACTTGTTGAAGATAAAATTTGTAGTTAGTAATTAAGAACTATTTTAGAGTAACTTACCCAACTGTTATAATATCAGAGGTGAAACTGGAAGAACAGTATTTTATTAAACCTAATTTAGTTTTCATGGACAGGTGCAATCTTGCAGGCATCAAAAGAACATGGCAGCAGCTGAAAATGAAATATAAAAACATACTTCAAGCAGGTAAGCCTTGAGCACATCATGGGAGTAGAGTAGCTACCTGGCTTTACAAACAGGATCATCCATAAAAGGACATGCCATTTCATTCCCTTTGATGCGCTCTACGTGACTGAAATGTGTGCAATGAATACTGTATGTCCCCAAAGAATCAATGAGGTGTTTAAACACCACTTCCTCTTTAAAAAAGGGGAGGAGACCAAAATAAACTCTGGATTTTCTGAAGAAAACCTGCTCCCGACCAGGTTAGGTTCACAGAGTAAATTGCCATGGTAACTGACTCTGAGTATAAGTTACCTCTCTTTCAGAAACGGGATTGACTTACTCTGCTTTCTCAGGTTTAACTTACCTCCCTTTCTGAAACAGAAAACCCAGAGTTTCCCTCATTTCAGGGTTAACAAACTCAGAGTTTTCACTTAACCTCCTTTCTGAAACAGGCCCAAGGTCTCTGCGTCTGGGTCCTCCACACAAACAGTGATTCATGACATATCTAAGCCAAACACTGAACTTTACTGAAAATAAGTGAAATAAAGAAATAAAAGGAGAAGAGGGGTTTAGGAGTCTGTTCAAAGTCTGAGTGATGTTCAAAGTTTAAAGGGGAACACTATTTTTTTTCCATTGGCCCCTTGATTTTACGTTATTACATCATGTTCTACTCACCCATATTAATTTTGTGTCATTTGGAGGTGTTCCATAGTTTTATCAAAAACAATTAAATGCAAATATAATACAAAGGAAACAATGATGAAATTCAAGCATTTAATTTATGCATACTAAATGCAATAATTATATTTCTAATCAAGTTAAATTAACCATAATTCAAATAAAGTATAACCTAAAAATATCATATTTCACGCTTAATAAATTGAAAGTTAAAGTTAAACTGCACTTTCAAAATAAAACAAATTAATGGTCAAATACTCAAGCAGAGTGAGAGAAAGGAAAGAATAAATATAAATAATACGCAATATCAACTAATGTGTAGCTACACTGTTCAGATCAATCTTCTTTTAAACACTGCTTCGGAATAAAGGTAAACGTGTCAAACACGCACAAAATTCAGTTACCATTTCAAAGAGAATGGGGTGTACTTAGCCAGAATAAGCTATGGCAGAATCCCAGCAATGGTCCAGGTAAACAATCCCAATGATTCTAATATAACAATGCTCTAATGAGCAATCGGACAGAAATACCACAAGGAAAAAGAAAAATGTATCAAATCAACTCACCCAGCAATGAAATCAATAGATTTCAGATGAATATGTGGAGAAGACACTAGCAGCAAGCCACAATCACCGTGGAAACAGGTGAGGATCCTGAACTGTATGCAAGAAGCTAACTAATAAGGGCAACACAGGAAGTGGACCTGAAAAAATAAGTCTCTGACTAATGGTGGGTTACATATGTATATATGTAACCCACCAGACGAATATATCCATATTTCATCCTGATAGGATGACCAGAGAAGAAAACGCAGCTTTGGTGAATAACAGCTGGGGGACTTCAGCAGCCCCCCCTTTTTCAGCCAAAGCAGTCACAAGCAGTCACATAGAAACCAGCAGAGGTGTGAAAACATACCCCCCTCCCTGTGAGGACAGAGAAAACCACAGAGCACACAGGATACTGCCTCTTTCTTCCATTTTTGCTCTTCTGCTGCAGCACCTCTCTCCTGGTCCCTTCTGCTCCTGCGCTCAAAGCTGGGGCCCACTGTGGCCCACAGTGGAGATGCAGGCTCCAGGGGAACACGATCCCCAGAACCATCACGGATAAGTCAGATCCTTGCAGAACCAAACTGCTGCAAATAGACCTTTTGCAACACATCTCTCTTGAGTTTCAGAACTTTTACTGTAGAGCCAAACTGGATGAAGACCTTGCCGGGGGGGAGAGACTGAGGGGACCCCTGCTGTGAGACTGAGACAAAGAGTCCCTGACTGCAGAGCTGCAAAACTGGATGAAACTCAAGCTTTCCGAACGGACAGGAAAAAAGGTTTGCAGGTCTGGCATGATTAGGGACAGAACAAGCAATGTGTCTTTTGATGATGCTAATCATATCGTGTGTTTACTGCTGAGTAAAGACAACGCTAAAGAATAGACTGCATGCTACGCTATGCTACAGGAATATGTGTTGAGCTGTTGCTAAAGCTTAGACAAGCTTTATTCACTAAGGATTTAAACACTGATATAACATTAGTGTTCATGTGTTCCTCAGATGCTCATTACATTTCAATTAACAAGTATGACCAAGAGTCATTTAGTGGAATCCTGATGTCTATTCGCTGCTAGCTATTTCAAAGAGGGTAAAGAATCATTTATCTAAAGGTTATTGGTTCTTGATTAAGCAAATCATTCAATAAAACATTATTTGGCCAAATAATGTTTTATTCACCTCATGGATTTGCATTGTGAATTGGTCTGAAAACATTCCAATTTCTTTAAAATTAGTGAAAAGCTCATTTGATCAGATCCCAAATTCTTCCAGATAAACTTTGGTTTCAAACACAGAATCCATCTTAAACTGTAATATGTTTTTCAACCGTTTTCCCCTTCCTCTTTGTACATAGTAGTTAGTTTAGTTTAGTTGAGTTTTACTAGTCTTAGTTGAGAGTGTTAAACTGAAATACGTTTGACTTGGCGCTGAATGATTTTTGTTAATAAACTCTTATATTTTGAACAGAAATTGTGGTGAATTTATTCCATGCATGTGCAGAAATAACTGTTTGACCATGATTAGAGCTCGAATCACTCTTTCATCTATTGTTCTAACACACAGTTAGTGGGACTGTGTGTCATAAACAGTATATAACAGCTGAAATAATATCTGATTAAATAAGATATTTTACCACCCCTACAGGGGAGGGCAATAAACATCTTATTAAACATATATATATATATATATATATATATATATATATATATATATATATATATATATATATATATATATATAGATTAGGGATGGAACGGTTTATGAAAACCGTCCGATCCGTTCGGTTCTGTTCGCGTGTATTGTGTTCGGTTCATGCGCTGCTCCTTTTTCTCATAGGCGAAGCGTTGTGTGGGTATGGCGAGTGGGAAAGAACAGGATTTGGAAGACGCCCCAGCAGCACTTTATAGGTCTGCAGTATGGGACCACTTTGCATTTAGAGGGACCTACGATGACGGCGGAAAGAACAGCGTGCAAGCATTGTGCAACACGTTTTGTTTATTCTAACAGCAACAAGACCAGTCCGGATTTTCATTGCACTGTCCGGCGTCCGAGGCCGCATCCAGCCGGATGTTTATTTCTCCTCCTTTACCCCCAGATTCCACATACTCCGTCAGTGCTCCACTCCGCTCAAGTAGGTCATGCGGAGTACTTGTCTGGGATGTAAATCAAAGAGACCTGTTCCACATCCTGCACTACTCCTCCACACGTCTTTGTCCACGTATGTCTTCTCCGTCCCTCACCGTCAAAATACGGAGCTGAGCTATTTTTTGCTCCGCTCCGGTCTGTCCAGATCAAAACCCGCATTTGCAATCGTACCAAGCAGGAAAAAGAATGTAGAGAAGACCCGGTTTGTCAAATTCAATTATAGTAAAAACAGATCGGTATCTAGAAATTAGAGCATAGTTCCTATATATTCCAAAAAACTAAGAGCAATGAACTAAATAAATAAAAGGCAGACTATTGGTTCTTCAACAGACCAGGAAGAAGTGTTGAGATTCTAGAGCGAATCTCACAACTTTAAAAGAAAATTCTTATTGCAGGAATGGATTAAGAGATGATGAGTTTGGAAGCAGAGAACAGAGTTCATACAAACTATGGATGATCCTAGTTATTCCTGTTACAAAAATCCCCAACAGAAAGAAAATATTTGGGCAGAAACTGAACATCTGCTGGATGATGATGGGGATTTTTTTTTTATATGTCATATTAAATTAAACGTTTACAGGGTTTATACAGGAATGAGGAACTCTAAATTAATGCTCTTTTAATGCTATTAGAAAGAAATAATTAGAAATTAGCTATTAGAAAGAAAGAATTGTACTACAAAAATTGACTTTACCCGATTCTTATGTACACCTTAGTAATTTATTGATGTTCCGCACAACGTCCTTCTTTTTGGTGCTATAGAAATGGCCACCCTACCAACAGGTCAGGCTAACAATCAACATATACCGAAACGAACCGTGGATTTTGTGAACCGTTCCACCCCTAATATATATGTATGTATGTGTATATATATGTGTATATATATGTGTATGTATATATATATATATATATATATATATATATATATATATATATATATATATATATATATATATATGATAAAGAAACTTTGGTTCATTACTAAACTTATTTTGTACAGTAACGAGTCAGGAACACCATGAAGTATACATTCTTCATCTACTGATGACTTGGAACCCACAGAAACACATCCTAGGGGTACATCATTTCTGTGGCCATCTGGTGGCAGGAGGTAAAACTGCAGCTCCTTAACTTATCATCAAATCCCCCTTTTTTCTAGAGATAAAAATGTTACACATTACTGTAACTATTTTACAAGCAATCTCTATACTTATTATAAGGAGTTTGTAACTGTATATTATTATGTCACATATATGACTATGAACTTTTTTTTTCTTCTTCCTTTCAACTTAACATTACTTCAGAAATTACATAAACCATAACTCAAATGTTACAGCTCATAGTCCTTATAGCTTCAGCCTGTCAGGTGCCTTGACAGTGCGTGATGATCTTCTCAACAATGGTAAGTCAGTCGCTGCAGCTCTCTGGTAATCTTCTCGCACTGGATCATCTGTTGCGGTTGGGGCTGGATCTCCCAGTGGATCTTCATCGGTCTGTTCTTGCCAGGTATCTTGTGTTTTTAGTAGGCTCCGTCAATTTCTCCTGAGGACTGGACCATCTTCTGTTTTGACGTTGTAAGATTTTGGACTCACTTCCTGAAGAACTGTTGCTTTCTTGTTCCAGGTGCTGGATTCGTGTATTTTTACTGTGTCTTGCCTAGCCAGTGCTACTAAGCTAGGGTGACCATATTTTTATTTGGGAAAACCAGGACACCTTAGAGCGGTGACATAGAGATGTCTGTGGCATGCACTCACTTAACATAGACCTGCATAATCCTACAATAACATGTAATTTACAGTTGATTTATTAAAAAATGCTTTTCAGTAAAAGTCACCAGCAATAACTCCAATAACAAATGATAATTTAATTCAAAATGTATTTATTAAAAATGTTTAAAAATTCCTGTAATGAATGAATAGCACAATGAAAGAAATAATGTCTCATCTAAACATCCCTCACTTAACAATACAAGTTAACAATAACTCTCAACTCCCAATAACAGATGATACTCAGCCTCAGCAATGAACGAAATAATGTCTGTTCTGTAGGCTATTGGAAAAAATAAATTAACAAATTTGCTAATTAACAAAAAATACCTCTTGTGTAGCAAAAATTATTCAAAATGTACCAAAAACAAACAAACATATCAATAGACTATCTTTACTTTCGGAGTCCAGGTGGCTTTTCAGATCCCTTGCACCTCCATTGGACACCGAGACATACACTCACCGACCACTTTATTAGGTACCCCATGCTAGTAACGGGTTGGACCCCCTTTTGCCTTCAGAACTGCCTCAATTCTTTGTGGAATAGATTCAACAAGGTGCTGGAAGCATTCCTCAGGGAGTTTGGTCCATATTGACATGATGGCATCACACAGTTGCCGCAGATTTGTTGGTTGCACAACCATGATGCGAATCTCCCATTTCACCACATCCCAAAGATGCTCTATTGGATTGAGATCTGGTGACTGTGTAGGCCATTTGAGTACAGTGAACTCATTGTCATGTTCAAGAAACGAGTCTGAGATGATTCCAGCTTTATGACATGGTGCATTATCCTGCTGAAAGTTGCCATCAGAAGTTGGGTACATTGTGGTCATAAAGGGATGGGCATGGTCAGCAACAATACTCAGGTAGGCTGTGGCGTTGCAACGATGCTCAATTGGTACCAAGGGGCCCAAAGAGTGCCAAGAAAATATTCCCCACACCATGACACCACCACCACCAGCCTGAACCATTGATAAAAGGCAGGATGGATCCATGCTTTCATGTTGTAGACGCCAAATTCTGACCCTACCATCCGAATGTCGCAGCAGAAATCGGGACTCATCAGACCAGGCAACATTTTTCCAATCTTCTATTGTCTAATTTCGATGAGTTTGTGCAAATTGTAGCCTCAGTTTCCTGCTCTTAGCTGAAAGGAGTGGCACCCGGTGTGGTCTTCTGCTGCTGTAGCCCATCTGCCTCATAGTTCGACGTACTGTGCGTTCAGAGATGCTCTTCTTCCAACCTTGGTTGTAACGGGTGGTTATTTGAGTCACTGTTGCCCTTCTATCAGCTCGAACCAGTCTGGCCATTCTCCTCTGACCTCTGGCATCAACAAGGCATTTCCGCCCACAGAACTGCCACTCACTGGATGTTTTTTCTTTTTCGGACCATTCTCTGTAAACCCTAGAGATGGTTGTAGTGAAAATCCCAGGAGATCAGCAGTTTCTGAAATACTCAGACCAGCCCTTCTGGCACCAACAATCATGCCACGTTCAAAGTCACTCAAATCACCTTTCTTACCCATACTGATGCTCGGTTTGAACTGCAGGAGATTGTCTTGACCATGTCTACATGCCTAAATGCACTGAGTTGCTGCCATGTCATTGGCTGCTTAGAAATTAAGTGTTAACGAGCAGTTGGACAGGTGTACCTAATAAAGTGGCCGGTGCGTGTATGTGCCTGCTTTGCACACTGTGCACAAGGCATCCCATTTGTCTCGACCCGGTCTGAAAGCGGGGAAACTCTTTCGTAAATCGTCGGTAAACATACATTTGCGCTTTTGCATGTTGTTGGCATACTGACAGCCACGCCATCTATTGCTCTGTTCGAAAACCTAGAAACCTAGTTCAGTTTAATATAATACAAGTCAGTGAATAGTTCCGTCTGAGATGAATTAAAATAGTTGTTTTAATGGTTATTGAGGCAGATATGTGGCGGTAATGTTTCATTTATCTAAAGGTGTTTATCTGTTACTGTGTAAATGGGTTTGGCTGTAATTTAAGGACAGATTCTAATATATCTGCAGAGTGGGGATTATAAATCTGATAGGATTTTTATCTTTTTAGTGCTGTTTTGCAAAATATGCTTAACTAAGTATTTTTTGTTGTTGAAAATTTGAGATTTTGCCGATATATTTTTACACATACATTGTTTAGATTTACTTATATCTTTCTACCCCTTTTATAGAATAGAATAGAAAATCCCCTTATTGTCCCACAATGGGCAAATTTACAGCAGCAGAAAGATTATTGAAAATGGTCACACAAATGTGGACCTTAGAAAAATGTATAAGAATAACATAATAATCAAGAGTTAAAATATAAACAAAAAAATACTGTAAAGCGTTTTAGCCAGATCATCACAAAGACTGGCTACGGATACCAATTCCGAAGCGGAACAATCATCAATCACCTCCTCTACATGGATGACATCAAGCTGTATGCCAGGAGTGAGTGAGACATCGACTCACTGATCCACACTACCAGGATCTACAACAACGACATTGGGATGTCATTCGGACTTGACAAGTGCGGTCGCATGGTCTCAAAGAGAGGGAAGATGATCAGAATCGAGGGGTTGAACTACCAGAAGGCCACATTACAGATGTTCAGGACAGCTACAAATACCTTGGGGTGCCACAGGCTAACGGAAACCACGAGGAGATAGCAAGAAAGACTGCCACAGCTAAATACCTACAAAGAGTAAGGCAGGTCCTGAAAAGTCAGCTGAATGGGAAAAACAAGATCCAAGCCATCAACACATATGCCCTGCCAGTCATCAAATAACCCGCTGGTATAATAAACTGGCTAAAAGAGGAGATAGAGGCTACTGACATCAAGACAAGAAAGCTCCTCACAATGCATGGAGGGTTCCACCCCAAATCCAGCACTCTGAGACTGTATACCAAGCGTAGCGAGGGAGGCCGAGGGTTAGTGAGTGTGAAGACCACTGTCCAGGATGAAACAACTAAGATCCAGGAGTACATCAGAAAGATGGCCCCCAAAGACAAATGGCTTGGCGAATACCTCAGGCAGGAGAAAACCAAAAGTGAGGACAAGAAAGAGGAAGGAGAACCATCATTGAGGGATAAGCCGCAGCACGGTGTGTACCACAGACAAATAGAAGAAGTGGCTGATATCAAAAAATCCTACCAGTGGCTGGAAAAGGCTGGACTGAAGGACAGCACAGAGGCACTAATCATGGCAGCAAAAGAACAGGCACTCAGTACAAGATCAATAGAGGCCGGGGACTACCACACCAGGCAGGACCCCCGGTGCAGACTGTGCAAAGATGCCTCTGAAACAATACAGCACATAACAGCAGGGTGTAAAATGCAGGCAGGAAGTGCATACATGGAACGCCACAACCAGGTAGCTGTCATAGTGTACAGGAACATCTGCCATGAGTATGGGCTGGAAGTCCCAAGGTCGAAATGGAAGACACCTCCTAAGGTAGTTGAGAATGACCGAGCTAAGATCCTATGGGACTTCAAGATCCAGACTGACAAACAGGTGATGGCTAACCAACCAGACATCGTGTTGATCGACAAACAGCAGAAGAAGGCAGTAGTGATAGATGTGGCTATCCCAAGCGACAGCAACATCAAGAAGAAAGAACACGAGAAGCTTGAGAAATACCAAGGACTGAAGGAGGAGCTAGAAAAGATGTGGAAAGTAAGAGCAGCAGTGGTGCCAGTGGTAATTGGAGCACTGGGGGCTGTGACCCCCAAACTGGGAGAGTGGCTACAGCAGATTCCAGGTAAAACATCAGAGGTCTCTGTCCAGAAGAGCGCAGTCCTAGGAACAGCTAAGATACTGCGCAGAACCCTCAAACTCCCAGGCCTCTGGTAGAGGACCCGAGCTTGAGGATGACACATACCACCCCACGAAGGGTGAGAAAACAGTTTATATATATATATATATATATATATATATATATATATATATATATATATATATATATATATATATATATATATATATATATATATAAGTAATCAACATTTCGTTGTCAAGATGCACCTTGTTTTTTTTGTGCAATGACAATAAAGGAAGTCTAAGTCTAAGAAGCACCATTTAGGTCCTTACCTGGAACAAATTCCCAGAAGACTGGAAAAGTGCTGAAAGCCAAATTTCTTGCAAAGTCCATTGGTTTAAGGCAGCCTTGGACTGCTGAAGTTAAACTGTTAACTGAGGTATTATTAGTTTAAGTTTGTGGTAAAACAGTTTTATTTGTTTTGCTACCGGCTTTGCTTTTCTTTCCCTACTATTTTATGGTTCATTATATTTATAAAGAACTTTGAATTGTCTTTGTACTCAGTTGCTATGCAAATAAATGTGTTTTTCCCTGGAGGGAAGGAGCTACATGTGGCCCCGGAGCTACAGGTTGCATATTCCTGTGCTACACAAAAATAGGAGGAATCTGCATCCAAAAACAGTTTGAGTTAAATAAACAAGAAAAGGAGTTTTGTGAGACCATTTCATTCCTAATTTGAATCATTGTCAATTTCCTCAGTTGTAAAAAATCTGTAGCCTTTGTTACATATTAGGCCACTAAGAAAGTCAAGTTTAGAAAAATCTGCTGGAGATTGGAGGACTGAAAAGGAGGCGTAGGGAGCAAACCTTCCAATATCTCCAAGGCCAACAGTAATTATGCTTTTACAGTAATAAAGGCTTCTGTTTAACATTTGTTGTAGAAAGCTGTAGACACCTGCCACCAGCAGAGGGAGCTCTTGCTTTATATAATGTATGTGCTTTTACGTCACCACAGAGAAAAAATATATATATATATATATATAGGAACAGAGACTGATTCCCATGGGTAAAAGTTCCCTTTCTTGCTGGGTTGTTAGATTTAGGACTATAAGATATAAATTGAGTTTATGACAGGTATAGGGTCAGGTATATGTTAGGGTTAGAGTAAAGGTCAGGGTTACGCCATTGACATGAATAGGAAATAAATGGAGGTTAATAGAACGTCCCCATAGAATGGTGTAACACTGTATGTGTGTCTGTGTACTTGTTACCTATTTAGGACGGTTTTTGGTACATTTACCATGTAATGAGGATCAACAGGCCTATGGGTGGTTCTAATGTGGTGGATGTAAGGGAGATCGTTTAGAGATATGTTGTCATTTAACTTTAAGTTAGGTGAGGAATGTGCTGGTCACAAGGGTTTAGTGTAAAGGCATAAAGGAAATAACTTGTGTACTTGTTTATGTCACATATTTTAGGAGGCTTTTTGGTATATTTACTAGCTTTCTGAGGACCAAGAGGCCTTGCTGTACCTATTGTGATGGACCCCATTTTTAATATTCAGTTAAAAGATATGCTTGTTTCCAAACAGTCAGAAAAATTTTAGCAGTTCTGTTTCTTTGCAAACAGTCAGACAATTGTTAGCGGTTCTGCTTTGTTCTAAACAGTCAGAACAATTTTAGCGGTTCTGTTCGGTTGTAAATGGCCAGAACATTTTTATCGGTTCTGGTTTGTTCTGAAGGGCCATAAGATTTTTGCCGGTTCTGGTAAGTTTTAGCGGTTCCAGCTGAATGGGAAGAACTTTTTGAGCGGTTCTAGTTGTATCTAAACGGGCAGAACAGTTTTATTGGTTCTGGTTGTTTCCAAACAGTCAGAACATTTTTAGCAACTCTGGTTGGTTCTAAAGGGTCAGAGCATTTTTAGCAGGTATGATTTTTCCAAACGGTCAGAACTTTGTTACCGGTCGTTGTTGTTTCTAAAATGTCAGAACTTTTTTAGTGGTTCTGTTTCCTTCCAAACGGTCAGAACAGTTTTAGTGCTTCTGGTTGTTTTCAAACAGACAGAACAGTTTTATCGGTTAGGGTTGTTTCCAATTGGTCAAAACATTTTAACGCATCTGGTTGATTCTGATCAAGCTCAACAGTTTTATCGGTTTCGGTTGTTGTAAACAGTCAGAACATTTTAGGTGGTTGCAGTGGTTTCCAAACAGTTAGAACAATTTTAGCAGTTCTGATTTTATCCAAACAGCCAGAAGATTGTTTTGCGGTTCTGCTTGGTTCTAAAGGGTCAGAACATTTTTAGCGGTTTAGTTTGTTTCCAAATGGTCAGAATAGTTTTAGCGGTTCTGGTTGCGCTATAGAATTAAAATTATTTAAGTTATTGTAGGTTATATAGTATTATTTCACATCCATGTTTGAATTGAAAATATCTTTGATATTTTTTGATGCAGGAAAAAAATAATATAGACATATAATATAACGTGATAATTTATTGGAAAATGTAAAAGAGGAAGCTTGTAGACTAGTATTTTTAAATCAGATTTTTAAAAATATAAGTACAGTAAAAACAGTAAGTAAACTACGAGTCAATTTACAAATTACAGATTGTTCCTCCCCCCTTTCTCTTTGTTCCTCTCGCCACGAGGAGAACAAAGGGGGGAGGTCCCTCATTTAGCTCCACCCTTTCACACACTCCGCTACATTGTCAGGCAAGGGGTTTAGCTAAACGATTTCTGCTGCTATTGTTAATACATTTTTAATAATTTTACCAATACTAAGCTGGATGTGTTAAGGTTATATGATCAATTGCACTGTTATCATCATACCTGCAGCTGTTTGTTAATGCATTTAATCATTTGCTGATTTTAGGTTGGATGTATTAGTTTTACATGAGTAATTGCACTATTATCATCATACCTGCTGCTAACGGACACTAGTGAATGTATTAATATCTGGCATATTTTGGAGAATCTCAGACGCCAGTAAGCAGACTCTTATGGTTTTATTTCTTTGTTTTCTATCTCGTTTTATTCTTTATTTTCGATTTTTCTTTTAAACTAGTCATTTAATCTACCTCGTGTTTATTTTTCTAGTAGCGTGTAGTGTTTGCATAGATGTTAGGTTTTCTGTAATCCTGAATTATTAGAATAAAGACAATATTGGTTAATCAGTAGTGGTTTTGGTCGTTCATATAACGGAGGGTTCATCACTCGGTGTGAATCCACCCCCTTTTGGTAATAGTGTGAATAAACAGAGATAGAAGGTTCTTTATTGATAATTTAATAGCTTTGCTGATATCTTAAAGGAATAGTACACCCAAAACATGATTAGCCTTCATTTTCTACTCACCCCCATGCTGAACAAAACTCTGGAGTACTTTTTTGATATCTCAAATGCATCTGGAGATCTGGGAGGCTTCTTGCTGTCTGCTGACATTCAAATAATGGAGGTCTATGGCGCCCGAGACAGAAAGGTCCACAAAAGTCCACAAAAACTTGTCAATATTCCTCCATACTGCTCGTCCAATGTAATCCAAGTGTCCTGAGTGGGTAGCATCCAGAATTTACTCGAAACGAAGTCATTTAGAACGTTTTAGAGCCTAAACAGTAGTGTATAGGATTTCCTAATAGCGCCCCCATGCGCGCTCACGATTCTACGGAAGCCGGCAGACCAAACCAGCGCATTCAGCTCTGCAAAGAACTCATGCTCTTCCTCAATACTGAAGTCCTCAGACATTTTTCTTTCGTTGTTTCTTTCTTTGCACAGGTAAACAGCACATTTCTTCTTCTACGCTTGCATTATCGGCAGACCAGACGCTGAATGCGCACTTTCTTCCGGTTTGGTCTGCCGGCTTCCGTAGAATCGTGAGCGCGCATGGGGGCGCTATTAGGAAATCCTATACACTACTGTTTATGCTCTAAAAACATTCTAAATGACTTCGTTTCGAGTAAATTCTGGATGCTACCCACTCAGGACACTTGGATTACATTGGACGAGCAGTATGGAGGAATATTGACACGTTTTTGTGGACTTTTATGGACCTTTCTGTCTCGGGCGCCATGGACCTCCATTATTTGAATGTCAGCAGACAGCAAGAAGCCTCCCAGATCTCCAGATGCATTTGAGATATCAAAAAAGTACTCCAGAGTGTTGTTCAGCATGGAGGTGAGTAGAAAATGAAGGCTAATCATGTTTTGGGTGTACTATTCCTTTAACCTGGGACACTAGACTGGTGGATACCTGGATTTGAACAGCCGGTCCAGGAACCCTCAAGATGGGGATCCACAACCCGGTAAGTAGATATTTCAAGGCTACAATTATCCGCCTAAGAACACTAAATTGATTTTGCCTTCAATGTTGAATAGGATAAATAATTAACTATAACTCCAGTTCTAGTTAACCATCTATTCATTATCTGCAGGACATTATTTTTGCACAACACCACAAACCAAAATGACTAGGAATTGTCACACTCTGGACTCAGCGAAATGGCAATAGGTATTAATAACAAAAATCTAAACCTGAAAACAAGGTTTTAGGAAAAAGAAAATGAAACGTAAATAAATGTGTATCCCTGTATTGTGCCACAATGGGGGAATTAATTATCTGCATTTTAAGCAGCTTTTAGACTAGAATAGAAAATCCCTTAATTTTGGATAGTTACATCAGCAAAAGGCTATAGTAGAAGTGGTCATACAACGTGGACCTTAGAAAGTGTATATAAAATAACACAAACTAAAACGTAGTATTGTACTGGACAATGCTTTTACAATATAAATATTCAGTATCTTTTCTATTCCTGTGCCACAGTCGATGGTCCTCATCATTACAGAGCCGCCGTCTGCGGCTACAAAGTCTCCAGTGCCGCAATCTGCGGCCTCCAGGTCTGCAGTGCAGCAGTTGGTGCCCCCCTAGGGTCCTGCTGCAGAGACGTTGCCCTCGAGGGGTCCTGCTAAGGAGACGTCATCCTCGAGGGGTCCTGCTGAGGAGACGCTGTCCTCCACAGGTCCCCCTTCGTCACCGTCTTCAGGGTCGTCCTCCAGAGGCCCTGCTTCATCACGTCCTCCAGAGACTCTCCATCCTCGCCGGCCTACGGCCTGATTCTTAGTTGCCCACCTTTGGTGGTTGTTTTGGACTCTGGGTTTTGTTTTTTCTTGCCTTTCTTTCCTTCCACAGTCCCCATCCGCCCACCCTGGTTGGGTTGGTTCGTCTTTTATTTTTTTGTGTTTGTTTTTTGCATGTCTGTTGTGTTTGGGCTCTAGAGCAACTGGTATCCGCCCTTGAAGGGGGGATACTGTAATGGTTCTCCCCTTTTGAGACGGTGAGTTTTTAGTTTTCAGTTATTGGTTATTTTGTGTTGTTCATCTTTGATTTATTTTCCATTATATTAATTTATTGTATGCATTTAACTGGGTCAGATTAATAAAAGTACAAAGAAAAGGCTCGCATAGAACAAAGTGTATAGCCTTCCTTCATAAAGTATCTCTTCTTTTTCTCATTGTAGCTTCAGCTTGTTACAGTCTTGGTTCTGTTATGTTTTCTTTTGAGTATTCAGTTTTACTTTGCTCCATGTTTTCTAGTTGTATTGGTTTAATTATTTTGTTGTGTTTTCTGATTATATTTCAGGTTTTTATTTGTTGCTCTCTGCTGCCCTCTTGTGGTCTTCTTTTCCCTAGCTCCTTCGCAGTCTGCTCTGTTCACACCTGCTCCCAATCTGCTCGTTAGTCCTCTCCTTGTTCAGTTTCCCATAAATACACTCCTTGTGCAGTTCTTCAGTGCTGGTTCCTCGTCTAACTTCGTTCAACACCATCTTACTGTGTCTTACCTCGTCAGGATTGATTTCCCCTGAAATCTCCATGTTTTCTGGTTAGTTTTACTTTTATCTTGTTGGATTTTTGGGATTCCTGCCTCAGTCGTTTGTTTACCTTTCATTAAATCTACAAAAACTCACCTCTGACTCCCTGCCTCTGCATCTGGGTCCTCAAACCACAACCAAACCCCGACACAGCTGGTCTGTTCCTGTTTGGCTGTGACTCCATCCTGGAGAGAAATGTCAGCTGTGCTTCTGCCATCAACACCTTTGTTTCTAGATTTTGGAGTTTGGCCTGTTTTCCAGTGTAGTCCTGTTTCTCTGACTGTGACTAACTGGATGTGCTCTCTTCATCCTCCTACATGGGAGCTGGCTCAGAGCTCGTCTGCCTGGCTGTGTGTTTCCTGGACGGGGCCGCCTGTGGTGCTGGTTGACAATTCAATTCAATTCAATTAAATTCAATTCAGTTTATTTATATAGCGCCAAATTCACAACACATGTCATCTCAAGGCACTTTACAGTTCAACCAGATCATACAGTCAAATTGATACAAAGTTTTCTATCTAAGGAAAACCAGTTGATTGCATCGACTCATTGACTCAAATACAATCCCCCACACTAAGCATGCTTGTAGCGACAGTGGAGAGGAAAAACTCCCTTTTAACAGGAAGAAACCTCCAGCAGAACCAGGCTCAGTGTGAGCGGCCATCTGCCGAGGCCGACTGGGGTTCAAGGAGACAGAAGCAGAGATACAAAAAGCAGCTGTAAAAGGCGGCCCCGTCCAGGAAACACACAGCCAGGCAGACAAGCTCCAAGGCAGCTCCCATGTCAGAGGACGAAGTTGCCTTTTGTATCTATGCTTCTTTTTCTATGTCTGCTTCTGTCTCCTTGAACCCCAGTCGGCCTCAGCAGATGGCCGCTCACACTGAGCCTGGTTCTGCTGGAGGTTTCTTCCTGTTCAAAGGGAGTTTTTCCTCTCCACTGTCGCTACAAGCATGCTTAGTGTGAGGGATTGCTGAAGAGTCAATGAGTCGAGGCAATCAGCTGGTTTTCCTTAGATAGAAATCTTTGAATCAATCTGACTGGATGATCTGGTTAACTGGAAAGTGCCTTGAGATGAAATGTGTTGTGAATTTGGCGCTATATAAATAAACTGAATTGAATTCAATTGATTTGTCCAATGATTGTTTATGCCTTCCAAATATGCTAATTTGTTTTTTGTAAATGTAATGTGGTCGGTCTTTGTGCTGTGTTGACGACGGAAGCCAGACTGAAAGATTTTTCATTTTTAATGAGCTATTTCACAGTTGAAATACAGCTTTTTCAATATTTTGCTGTTGAATGAAAGGTTAGAGATTGGTCTGTTATTTTAGCAATAGTGATTTACAAATATGGTCTAGGAGGGTTGTAGGAAGAACATCAATACAGCAGGGGGTTAAGCTTAGTTGTTTTTACATTTTTCTAGATTTGTTATGGTTAATTTGGAGAAATAGAGCCATTTTTCTCCCTTTTGGGCATATTCTCATTTAGAAAATTGTAATTAGGGGCTAAACTCTGAATGAGTTAAGGTGTTATATTTTGTCATCTAACCATGTTTCCATTAGCAACATAACAGTAAATTGTTATCAGCAATGATGTCCATCCATCCATCTTCTCCTGCTTATTCCGTAAGGGTCACCGGGGGGGTAGTCTATGGTCATAAGGCGGGGTGCACCTTGGACAGGTCGCCAGTAGTTGCAGGGCAACACAGAGACACAGAAAGTCATACAACCATGCACATGCAGCTAAGGACAATTTAGAGAAAGCAGTTAACCTAACAGTATTTTTTTGGACTGTGGGAGGAAGCCGAAGTACCATCACATCCACAGGGAAAACCTGCAAACTCCATGCACAAAGGCTCCAGGCCGGGAATCAAACCCGGAACCTTCTTGCTGCAACATTGCTACAAACTAAAAGCCCCTTTGCTGATAATGATCTTATATTATATTCAATGCAGAGTTCGATTTTTTGCCTTCTCTGTTTTGTCTTCCATTTGATATTTTCATGTGTGTCTCAAGAATTTGATCAGAAAGGTATTGGTAATATTATAGGTAATAAAATATAGATAATATAGATCTCAGGAATGAGGAATTTTCTCTCATTAAATCAACCACACCTTTATCATTTCCTTTATTTGGTAGATCTGTCCGTAAATGTTGTATTTGCTTAAATGTTTGTAACGACTATTTAATCCAAAACCCCAATTTTCACCTATTCCCATAGGAAAGCAAAATCCAAGAAGAGATCTCATTGTTGTTTCTTTCATTTCTCACAGACACAAATGAGCTATTTTTGATACTAAGGTGAGACCAAAGGTTTTTTCTCCTGCTTCTCAAATTCAACTCAGGAGAAACAATCACATACACTATATTGCCAAAAGTATTTGCTCACCCATCCAAATTATTGGAATCAGGTGTTCCAATCACTTCCATGGCCACAGGTGTATAAATTCAAGCACCTAGGCATGCAGACTGTTTTTACAAACATTTGTGAAAGAATGGGTCGCTCTCAGGAGCTCAGTGAATTCCAGCGTGGAACTGTGATAGGATGCCACCTGTGCAACAAATCCAGTCGAGAAATTTCCTCGCTCCTAAATATTCCACAGTCAACTGTCAGCTGTATTATAAGAAAATGGAAGTGTTTGGGAACGACAGCAACTCAGCCACGAAGTGGTAGGCCACGTAAACTGACGGAGCGGGGTCAGCGGATGCTGAAGCGCATAGTGCGAAGAGGTCGCCAACTTTCTGCAGAGTCAATCACTACAGACCTCCAAACTTCATGTGGCCTTCAGATTAGCTCAAGAACAGTGCGCAGAGAGCTTCATGGAATGGGTTTCCATGGTCGAGCAGCTGCATCCAAGCCATACATCACCAAGTGCAATGCAAAGCGTCGGATGCGGTGGTGTAAAGCACGCCGCCACTGGACTCTAGAGCAGTGGAGACGCGTTCTCTGGAGTGACGAATCGCGCTTCTCCATCTGGCAATCTGATGGACGGGTCTGGGTTTGGCGGTTGCCAGGAGAACGGTACTTGTCTGACTGCATTGTGCCAAGTGTAAAGTTTGGTGAAGGGGGGATTACGGTGTGGGGTTGTTTTTCAGGAGCTGGGCTTGGCCCCTTAGTTCCAGTGAAAGGAACTCTGAATGCTTCAGCATACCAAGACATTTTGGACAATTCCATGCTCCCAACTTTGTGGGAACAGTTTGGAGCTGGCCCCTTCCTCTTCCAACATGACTGTGCACCAGTGCACAAAGCAAGGTCCATAAAGACATGGATGACAGAGTCTGGTGTGGATGAACTTGACTGGCCTGCACAGAGTCCTGACCTCAACCCGATAGAACACCTTTGGGATGAATTAGAGCGGAGACTGAGAGCCAGGCCTTCTCGTCCAACATCAGTGTGCGACCTCACAAATGCGCTTCTGGAAGAATGGTCAAAAATTCCCATAAACACACTCCTAAACCTTGTGGACAGCCTTCCCAGAAGAGTTGAAGCTGTTCTAGCTGCAAAGGGTGGACCGACGTCATATTGAACCCTATGGATTAGGAACGGGATGTCACTTAAGCTCATATGTGAGTCAAGGCAGGTGAGCAAATACTTTTGGCAATATAGTGTATAATCTCATGTTTGATCAAAACAAGAAATCTCTATATGATCTGAAATATGTCTAATTTCAGCCTCCTAAACATGAGACCATGAGATCAAAGAAAGAGCTCAAAGAAAACTCAGCTATGACTCCCAAGATCTCATTATTCTTCTCAAATATGTCTCAGTTTTCTCATAGTGACCTCAGAATAAACAACCAGAGTGTGTCTTACTCTGATCAAAAGAAGAGATCTCTAAATTATATTAAATAAGTCTCATTTAAGTCTCCCGAACATGGATAAGAGAAGCTCCATCAAATCTCATAAATAGAGTTACTTGCATGAGTATTTTGATTTTACTGGACATTCTACATTTCAAATTCTGCATTGTAATTATTGTATTATATTACTGTAAGTTCATTACCTTGTAACTTACAAGAAAACAAGACAGAAAATAATGCACTTTTAAATTCCAAGTTTTCCAATTTATTAATAAAATAATAAAAGTCAACATAACTAGACAACCAACCGTTTCAGTATTATCTTTAGAGATTAATTCAAATTCATTAAGGATGCATGTAAGTACTGTACAGAAATCATACAGAAAAAAGAAAAAAAAATGTGGTTAAGAAACATGAATCCTCAGTGCACATACAGTGAGAATGAACTATATTTCAAATAATTTGTAAGTAAGGTAGTAATAATGGAAATAAAATATTCACTGGGCCAAAGACGAGAGCGGGCTGGGTCGGACGTCTAGAGCAGCTGACTGGAGGTTTGAATTTCAAACTGTCACTTTGAGCGGGACAGTCCAGTCGGGACCAATTAGGTCTGCAGTCTCTGAAGTGGCACCTGTTGACATTGTGCAGTGGAAGTTGTCTGGAGTGAAGGTAAGTTTTTAACTTCTTACATATAAGTTAGTTTTGTAACCGTCGACAGCATTATACATTGATATGCTTGATAAAAATGCACGGATATCAGTAGTCAATTAATTTCAATTTTGGGCGGTGACTTTTGAACGACCATGCAGTCTCGAATCAAGCTAGCTACTAACATTACAAGTAGCATGGTTTCCTTTGATTTTTAGCACGCACAAGTTGGCACATATCAACATCACACTTGGAAATTGGTATCAATGTTGTGTTTGTGAAAATGTCCATATAAATTAACCTTTTAAGAGCGCCACTCTACAAAGGGCTACGTGAGATGCTTGCTGCATAGACGATCATTAGGAAGCTAGTAAGCTAACATGTAGCATACCAAAATGATGCTAACCACACAAACAAGGTGTCATATGAAAGTAGAGACTCTGCTGCGTCACCAGTTTTCTGTCTTTTTGTCACGCACTCCCGCCATGCCATGTATTTGATTTTTCACGCTGAAAAAAATATAATACATTTCTCTGTTCTGTATAAAAGCTTGTGACCATGGTGAAGTTAGTTTCAGGTTGGATATTCGACACTGCTGAATCTACGTGACTACAGTACTGTATGTCTGACTAACCAACCTGAAACTAACTTCACCATGGTCATTAACAGCGGTGACGGTAAGAAAGCCGGTTTTCCTAAATCCGCCCCTGTTTTCAGGCTTATGTTAACTGTAATGACTTATCTTGGACAGGCTGCTATGTAAACAGGCCTTTAGTCCTTCGTTTAGCTATGCTGCGGTTGTTTACACCACGCCTTTTCCACCTAAAATGGCGTCTTAGCAACAAAAGTCACGTGACTGGCGGAGACCGATCGACGAGTAAAACGGATTAAAATATGTTCAATGTAGCTTAGGTTCTTATATTAATGATATAAAAACGTTTAAAAATACCTCTCGTGGGAAAAAAGTTGTGGTTATTTGGCAGATTAATTTACAAAAGTACGGATTTTTTGAACAACATTAAATCCAAAGATTTTGACCATGGTACGGCTGATTTATTTGTTGTGGTCTCTTGCTATTTACACACAACACTAAACCGTGATAGCCGAAGTGAGTTTTGAGTTTGCAAAGCTTTCGCTTAAGTGGAAAATCAAACGCGCACCTACAAAGCACAGCGTTCACAGACCAGTGAGATGAGTTCGCTGCGCTTCAGAAAGCTATGGTGCATTCAGGAGCATTGGAACATTTTAAACTTACAAGAATGAGGCATAAAACAGAACTGTATTTTTACTGAACTGTATTGTATTTTTTTTTTGTTTGTTTATGCACATCTGCTAGCTTTTTATTCAAAAAATCTATAATATTACAGCAGCAATTTATCAAAGTTTTTCAAAATCCTGTTTAAAAGCTCCAAATGGGGCTTCAGATCATATGAAGCAACAATTGCACTGTCATTGTTTTACAGGGCAGTATTTGCATTTGCTGATCCTTGTACTTAATTACTGATGATA